>NC_044908.1:65458048-65638066 GCF_001633185.2 Quercus lobata | reverse complement strand
TATCGCCGTAATGTTTGGTAGTGTTGGTACATTAGAATTGATTGGATTATGTTTCAAAACTTCCTGCTCTAAGTATCATTGAAGAAACAAACACAGGGAGCACACCCTTCCACAAAATAATGTTGCAAAAAGAGTAGTATTCAAAATAAGTAGGCAAAATTTCCTTTTTTATTAAAACAAAGAAACAGTACAGCATACAACAAAAAACTGAAATCAACTTGTGATAAAACTTGCTACATGATAGAAAGGAAAGTTACAAGAAAGCAAGAGAAGGCCGAGGAGGTAGCACAGACGAGAGGTTGGCTACTGCTTCGAGGCCTTGTCCCTTCCCCCATGCTTTCGCATGCCCATAGCTCCGGCAGCAAAGGAGCCCAACTTGAGCCTCACGCCGCAGTGGGGAGGATGCAGGTAGCACAGAGGAGAGGTTGGCTACTGCCTCAAGACCTCGTTTCATCCTCAACGCTTTCACGTGCTCGAAACTCAGGCAGCAAAAGAACCTGACCTCAGGCTAACACCATCTACAAAGAAGATGCAGGGAGCCGGAAGTTGGGAAGCCCCCGCAGAAATTTGCCGGCTACAAGGTAGACAGTGCTGATGGTGGAAATTCCTTCTTCGGACATACCAAAAATCTGGCATGACCAGAACCTGCTTCGGATTTTGACTAAAAGCGTGGGAAACACCCTCTCCCCTCTGTCATAAGGGAATATGTCTTTGAATCTATGCCTTCGTTGCCCGTATATCACTCTTCTGAGCCTGAGGAGAACGTGGCACCTTTGCGGCGGAGAGAGTTTTTCTTCCCCGACCCTCGTCTCAAACATGACTTACTGCGGAAGGGAGCTGAAGGAGGAGACTAAGGAGCTGGTGCCTAGGCAAAGAAACTTGCTCTCTTATTTATTTGAGGAGATAGGGTGGTGGCATTTAATTAGCGCAGCTTCCCAAGGAATGCTACAGACAAAACGTCTCCAGCTCGACTTCCAACAAACCTCTGCAACGACAAGACTAAAGGAGCCTCGTGGAGGTGCACCTCGAACATCGGGACACCCAAAAGCACCGCGTGGCCAAAGACTATGGAAATATCTCCTGATCTGTGGGCCTAGTAAATTCGCAGCCCATGCGCTTGCTACATGATGGCCCACGGACTACGGCCCACGCCGGGTAATAACTAATGCCGAGGACAACCTCCTGCCCGGCCGCGTACGGGATACCTAAGGAGAGGGAATAAAACAGAACCAAGGCCTTGCATGGTCCTCGGACTCAAGCCTATGGGGAAACCAAGTATAAAACTATTATTATTACAAGTTATGGACTGAACCAAGGCCTTGCATGGTCCTCGGACTCAAGCCTATGGGGAAACCAAGTATAAAACTATTGTTATTACAAGTTATGGACTGAACCAAGGCCTTGCATGGTCCTCGGACTCAAGCCTATGGGGAAACCAAGTATAAAAATTATTATTATTACGAGTTTTGGATAGAATCAAGGCCTTGTATGGTCCTCGGACCCAAACACGACATCAAGCCTCCAGTTCTCTCCTCGGCCAGCATGGGTAATCATTACTTTTCACTGGTCGGCCTTATTGGGCCAAACACTTATATTAGAGTTATGACAGCATCTTTTTATTATCAAGTATTTTGGTCTTAGTTGTCATCGGTTTAGATACTTTCTCATTAAGCCGAGCAGCATTTACCAATATACAAAAACATAAACGGAATATGCAAAATGAAATAATAAACACTTTTATTAATATAAGAGATTATTACAATGTACAAAAAAGGGCTCAAACAAGCCTATACAAAAGGAGGACTGCTGAAGCAACGATAACATTCGCAGTACAGAGAAGTAAGCAGTCAGGCTTCTTTTAAACTCATCTTCAAGGTCTCTTCAGTCTCTGCCTCAATATTGCTCATATCATGATAAGAACTTTCTTCGGAAAAGGATGAAGAACAAGGGAAAGGAATCGAAGGAGAAGGAAGAAGAATTGAAGGAGAAGGAAATAGTAAGGAAGAAATCAATGAAGAAGAGGGAGGAGATGAATGAGGAAGATGGAGGACATGAGTAAAGAAGGAAGAGAAGAAGAGAGAAGAGATGAAAAGAAAGAAAAGGAGCAAAAGAGGGAAAAGAGAAGGCACCAAGACGGAACTGGTGCTGGGAAGACTATAAGAAGAAGGTGGAGGAGGGCACCAAGGAGCAAAAGAGGGAGAAGCAGAAGCACTTAGCCCCTGCCTCAGCCCTGACTCCTAACACGTTGGTGCCATATTAGGTACGCTCGTGAGGAGCCGGGTGGTGCTGATATTGGGTATTCTCGACTCAGTCACGCCAAGAGTTCGGTGTGATGAGCCCCTGCTTCGGATTTTGGCTGAAAGAGAGGCGGGACGGATCTTAAGTCTGCGCCACCCTTGCCCTGATTGAGCCATTTCAAGCTTTATCAGAATATGGTGTCTAGAGGAGGGGCATGATTTCTTCATCATTTGTTGCGATCTCAGAAGAATAGAAGGGAGTTAGTACGAAAGTGATGGCCTCCTGCTTGCCTTCTTATAGGAAGAGCAGAACGGATGGCATTAAATGCATTCAACATTCCCAAAGAATCTGAAGAAAAAAGAGGCGTCCGTTCCACTTCTCCACCTTATCAAATGAGCCGCCGGATATAAATGAGCCTCGTTAAGGGGATTCATTAAGGGCGCGTCTGGGACATCCAAGCGGCAGGAGCAGATTCCGAGCGGATTAAAAGGAATCCCTCAAAAACCGCCTAACTTCCTGGGAAACCGCTCACATAAATGCGGGATTAAGCTAAATGGGCCATATTAAGGGCCCGGGTTTGCCAAAACCCTCCTTTCCAATCCGGAATTCGGATAGAAGGGTTTTGAGGGGCTATTGTGGGGCCCAACAATTCGTGGACCAGGCCCATTTTCCCTTAGAGAGTCCGAGGGCCCAATCCGAGGAGAACTGTGGCCCAAGCTCCATGACGCAGAGCACAGACCAATTTTGGGAGGCAGCCGAGGACAGTCTAGTCCTCGGCAGGCCCATAATCCCCCCAGAATAAAGGGATAAATTCGTAAGGAAATCCAAAATACCTTGGGGCGATTACCCTAAATACCCTTCTGGATAAGGCCTAATGCCTGACAGAACCGTACTCTGCAGCTTTATCAAGTCATCCCCAACAATTCCGGGATTAGACTGATGGGACCAATGTCAGTATTTGTAAAGACTGACCCTACACGTGGACGAAGGACATCGAATGCACGCTAGTATAAAAGGAGAAGTAAGTGAATCCAGTGGGGGGGGGGGAGAAAAAAGAAAGACTTCATGAATAAGATCGCCGGAACGATCCATGCACAGAACAGAGAAGGTCCTCCGTTGGACAGCCGGAAAGGATCACAAGGGTCCTCGGATCAAGTCCGAGGAGCCCATTCTCAGAAGTGGCAGCATGGCGGGGCTTTAAACGTTTAGGCCCAGTCCATTTTCCACAGGGATCTTTCTGAAATCCAGACCGGACCATCGCCCCGTGACCAAGCCCAAGCTTTTCAAGCCCACTCTCTACAAATCGTATTGTGAGGGATCTCTCCCGCGTGAACCCAAAAATGTCACTAGGCCGCGCAGGAATTGTGTCCTTACAATATACATATGAGCTACTCTGAAAAAATAAAATTTTAACACAATAAATTGATACAATATTTTCACAATTGTTGAGGTGTTAATTGCTTATAGGCCAAAATAGTATAATAAAATATCATATTGGAACCAATCACAGTAAAAAATAAAGGTATTGTAAAAAAAAAAAAAAAAAAATGCAACATCCATAACATTTTTCGCAACACTTTCAAAACAAAGCGTCGGAGGTAAATTGTTATTGGTTCAAATTAAAATTTACGAATGAAATTACGTTTTTGCACTCCAATAATAACCCGTAACAGCACACTACTTATAATTTGCTGTGAAAATGTTGTCGACATTGCATTTATCTTGTGAAAATATTAAAACAATTTGCTATCGTTATAATATTTTTACAACAACTAAAGTATCAATTCTTTATGAATCAAAATAAAATATAACAAAATTATGGTATTACGAAAATGTTGTTCTATGATGTTGTGTTTTTAGAAAAAGTGTCAGTGCCAAAGAAACTGTGAACTAGGTTTACTGAACTCTTTTCGCTTTCACTAGCTTCCTTTTTTTTCATTTTTAGGCTTGGTAGGTAAATTGGACCATTGAACACACTTTTTATATTTTATTCTTTTCTATACATCTGAGCTAGCTATATGCAAAAAGTGTTAATACCAAAGAAATAGTGAATAGTGTTTATTCATCTCTTTCCGCTTTCACTTGCTTTTTTTTTTTTTTTTTTTTCATTTCCAAATTTGATTGGTAAATTGGCCTATTGAACACGCTTTTATATATATATATATATATATATATATACACACACACATTTGAGCTACTCTAAAAAAATAAAATATTAACACAATAAATTGATATAATATTTTCACAATTGTTGAGGTGTTAATTCCTAATCGGCGAAAATAAATTAATAAAATATTATATTAGAACCAATCACCGCAAAAAATAAAGGTATTGTAAAAAAAAAAAAAAATGCAACATCAATAACATTTTTCGCAACACTTTCATAAGTTCATCTACGGGGATTATAGTGTCTAGGCACTAAGGTTTTGTACTAGATCTAAAATTTCTCTTTACTATAATGGATTGCTTTTTTGGGAAGGTTTCCCCCCAGTTTTTTTTTTTTTTTCTCTGTGAAACTAGTTTGTTTCATTGGTTTTCCTGGGTCATCATATCTTGTCTTATTTACTTTTCTGCTGTGCATGATATTGATATTTGTTTGTTTTAATAAGGTTTATTCATAATAAATCTAATTAACAACTTGGGTTTAAAACTTGTTAATTCTAACAACCAGGGTCTAAATTTCCCAATACAAGATTAGACTCTATTCTCAAGCAACTCACGGGCGTGACTTGGTCGTGAGTTGCTCATTAGCTACATTGAAAATGGTTGTTCCTTTTTCTACCATGTGTTCATCTAACAGGCTGCACTCTATCTCATTAGTGAACCTTTCTCTTCAAAGCAATAGTGGTCAGGGCTCAAGTACTTCTACCCAATTACAAATTAACCCAAAATACATGAAAATTGAGAAGAAAATACAAATAAATTTGGCATGCAAATAAGCCAACAAAAACATGGACTTAACAGAACTCAAGCTTAACAGAGAAGAAGTTTGGAAGTGCGGCAGCTACAGAGAAGCTTTAAAAAAAATTATTAAAAATAAAACTCTATTATATGCTTTGAGTGGAGAGTGACAAAATTTTCAGCAATTTGCACCAAAAAAATTTTAAAAATTAAGGTTTGAGATTTTTTTTTTTTAATTTCAATATTTTTTGTTGAGAGTAGTGTGTGTATATTTTAGCTTCTGGGAGATTAAGAATTTTTACACTCTAAAACTCCATGGAGAAAACAAACGGATAGTAGCACATCCAACGAAAATATTTTTTATCATTTTTTTTTTTTTTTTGAAAATGTTAATTTACTACAATTTTTTAATTTACTACAATTTTTATTACAAAATGCTTACAAGACTAATGTCACAAATATGATTGGTGACATTTCAATCATATAATAAATGAATGTCAAAATTAATTTTTTGCAAATGGTGAATAATCAAAATTTGTAATATCTCTAACATCTCTCTTCTTTTTCTTTGATAATAATTTTTACTTGTCAGCTAATATTTGAGTCTTTATTAATACTCACATATAAAGAGATATAGTTATTGTTTAATATTTGGGGGTCTAATTCCACCTGGATTCTTAGGTTTCTTTGATAATAATTTTTACTTGTCGGCTAATATTTGAGTCTTTATTAATACTCACATATAAAGAGATATAGTTATTGTTTAATATTTGGGGGTCTAATTCCACCTGGATTCTTAGGTGATCGCTTAATTAACTCGACTAGTAATTGGGTCGGCATTGCTTTTAGTTACATAATTTTTTTAATTAATCATGTAATTTATTTAAATAATACCTATGGATGATCTTATAACTTGTTAAAAAAAATTCCTCCAATGTCCAAATCAATTTAAAAACAAACTTTGTCCCTACTTGAATATTTCCAGCCAAAAACAAATATTAGGCCCAAGCTAACCGAGTTAATGGTTTAATTGAAGCCACATCTTCACATATACAACATCACTCTCACATCACATTTACATGTACCTTATCTCAAGTCCTTCATGTGAGATCCCAAAGTAACGTAAAGCCACCTCTTCGCTAAATTGACAAATTGGTGATCATTTTGAAGTTGTCAAAGCTATAAATACCAAAATCTTATACAAATTATAATGAACGTTATCCAGTTGAAACCTCTTTCTTTTGTTAGGTACCCAATTCCTTGGAGTTTTTAATATCTCTCTCTTTCTCTCTGTTCATTGAAGCAAAAATATGGATTTGCTTCACAAATTCTTGAACATTGTACTCCTTCCTATTACTCTCACCGTGTTACTGCTCTTCATGCCACCATTTCTTTTTCTCAAGTTTCTTTGGTCCTTAAAAAGATCCATATATAGAGAAAACGTGGCTGCTAAAGTCATACTCATCACTGGAGCTTCTTCAGGAATTGGTGAGGTAATTATTTTATATGGATATTTAGTCATACCAATAATTTTCTAAATTCTATTCCAAATAAAAATTTTCTAGCAATTTAAAATAAATTAATATTTAGTTTAATTACTTTGATTATATATCATAATTTTACATTTTGATATTATAAAATTTACACATTACATACCTTGCTTGGATGAAGTAGCTCAATAAATTTACCTACTATACTTCACAAAATTAATGTGCTTTTTTATTATATGATTCACTAATTATTAATATAATTTTAATTTATTTATATATAATTTTCAATTAAGTCGTACATCACACATACATTATAATAGTTTTCAATAAAATTTGACACAAAATGACATGTTGTAATTGTTAGAATTGTGTAGTTAAATTATTAAATTTACCATGTCCCAACATCTTAAACTTTTGGGAGAATCAAAGATTTAACATGGTATCAGAGTGGCCCATGTCTCTTTTGCTTTACCTCCCTTTTAAAATCCCACTTGTTAGACCTCATCTATTAAAAAGTTAGTTTTGGCCCACAAGTGAGGGGAAGTGATGGAATTTGTGGTTAAATAATTTAATTTATTATATCCCAATAATTTTTGCTTTTGGGAGAATCGGTACTTAATTTAACATTGATTAGTACTAACAAAATAAAGTGATGTCAATGACTCAATGGTGAAATCATGTAAGAGTGAAGTTACTTCAATCACAATATCATGTAAAAATTTTAAGCATATAATTTTTTTTTTTTTTTTAAACTTTTCAAACTCTTTTACTATATTTTTACCTTTTAACATTAATAATCCACATCCGCTTATCTATGTCATCCATTCAACTATGTAGAACAAAAAAAATAAAAGTTCTAATAAACATTGTATTTCATTATAATTAGTGGTTTCTATGACTTCATGAGATTTTGGGTTTGAAACCTCTTGTCAACGTCTTGACGCCACCCTTAAGGGATTCCTCCCTATAATAAACCAGTGTGTGGGGGACGAGGAGACTGCATACAGTTGAGGGAATAGTCAGATACTCGAAGAGGTTTAGATATCTTTGTTTTAAAAAAATAATAATAAAATCATCAATTTATTAATTTAACACATTTCTAGTGTCTTGTCACTTGACTATGAATGGTTTTACAAATAATTAATACAAACATTTCTTGTACCACTGCGTAGACTTGGGCCTAGTGAAAATTTTCTAGTTGTGCCTTTCTTAATATATAGATTGATCAATGATAGTAATGTGACATTAATTTTGTGGGTTTGAAGTATGTTGCTTATGAGTATGCAAAAAGAGGAGCTCGTTTAGCCCTTGTTGCTAGAAGAGAAGATCGCCTTCAAGCAGTGGCAGATAGAGCCCGTAAGCTAGGGTCACCAGAGGTTGTTATGGTCCGTGCAGATGTTTCCAAGGTTGAAGAATGTAAGCAGTTTGTTAACGAGATAGTGAACTATTTTGGACGATGTAAGTGTCTTTTTTTTTTTTTTGTTTTCACAATGTCTTAACACAAACGACACATTCTTCCCTTGTAAAAGTAAGGTAAATGATTATATCGTGAATTCAAGACCTATTGAGTGCATGTGTATATAATTAACTTATCAATAAATAATATTGTGCGATGTGTTTTCATTTTCTATAGCTCTTTGTGAAAAAATAAATAAAAATTGTAACTCATGTGTTATGGTTGGTGTGGTTTTTGGAACAGTGGATCATTTGGTGAACAATGCTGGGGTAGCACAAATACGCTTGTTTGAAGTGTTCACCCAATTCTCTGATATTGCTTCAATTATGGTAATAAAACCAGCATGCATGATTGAACCTCTATCCTACTTTCTTAATAGTGATTTTTATTAGAATTTATGAATGAATAGTGATAGCTATTGTGTTTTAGATAATGTCAATTGTTATCCATACAGAAACACCAAAATATTGAAAATTAACGCATATCTAGGCTTATTGTTAACTATATTAGGAATCTTTGCAATTAACCTTTAGGTCTAAATGAAAGCTCGAATTTGTGTGAAAACATAACAGCTGTTTAGACCCCCAAATAAAAAATTACAACTCGGTTAATTTTACTCTAACTCAAACTAAGTGCAGAATAAAGTAAATGCAAGTGAACAAACAATAAATTACTCTAAGCCATATTCAACAAATATCAACAATAAAATGAAAGCCAAAATAGTAGGGAAGAAGGACGCAAACACAAATAACACCAAGACGTGTTATCAAAGGGAAAACCAAAGTACTCGGTGAAAACCTATCCGCCGCCCTCCAAGCGGTAAATTGATCAACTAGAAGATATGTTGGAATACATGAATAACAAAAGACTCTCCAAGCCTAGTCTACCCCATGTACTTAAGCCCTCCAAGCTCCTACAACCAACTGACTTGACAAAACCTTATCTTCTCTAGCTCTTCAGATCACGCAACTCAGCCCTATTGCATCCACCAAACAAATGGCTTCTTCCAATGCTTCCCAGCTACACCAAAACCTTACTTTACACTCAGAATGGGTGTGGTAAGTGTTTAAGCTATCAACCTCTCCAGGATTTGGATAATGAGAGGTAGGAGTTGAGGGAAACCACAATGAATTGTATAGAGGATTATGGGTATGACAATCTCTAACTCTCAAGGGTTATGGCTAGGGTTTTCTCTCTAAAAAGCACTCTTCTCAATATGTGGGTAATGATGGTATATATAGTGTGAGTGAAGACATAGTGGAGTAGATTTGTCAAAATAGCAAAATAGAAAGTTTTGCGGGTATCTCACAGGGAGGCCTTACTTGTGAAATACTTGCAAAAACCAGCTCTCATGACTTTTTGCATTCCAATCATGTGTTGTGCACATGGCTTCATTTCGCGGGAAGTCTTCTTGTGAGCTACCCTCGAAAAGTCCTTTGATCTTCAATGTTGTCTTGAGTCTTCACACTCTTTCTCACACACAACCCATATACTGGAATCTCACATACAATACAGGGTACATAAGATTGAACAAAATTACAATCAAATTTGGCACGGAATTAAAACCAACATAAAATAGTTTTAAATAACAACTTTACAATCTCCCCCTTTGGCTATTCCGTGACAAAACCCCTAAAACATACTCTAGACTTAAACGTGAATTTGGAAACAGTGGCAAAACTCACTCACACCTAATCTAGAAGCTTTGAAGCACTTGCACGTATACACCTGTCTCCTAAAATACTTGCACACAAACAAAACTTTCATTAAGCTTATGACAAGTTGAATACAAGGTACATATATAAGCAAGTAAAATGCAATCAAGATAATAAACAATATATAAACAATAAAGCATAACTTGATCAAACAAAAACAGTCATTGAAGAATGACTACACTGAACACTTAGCAGGTAAATGATCATTCGGACACGCAATGCAATTAAGAGCAACGTAGAAATTAATTGCCTGTCTAACACACAACCAATGCAAAATACAAGAAGTATTTGCACCAAGGATACATGATCCAACAAAGGCACAAGTGTGTAGTACCAAAGATAATGCAACATAATCTAAAAGTACTTAAAAACGCTACAAAGCAAAGATACAAAACACAAAGTACTAAATATAAAATGAAGTTTTAAACTAAAGTACTTTAAAGCTTTAAAAGAAAGCAATGTAAATATCAAAGAGTTAGAAAGACTATAAAGATAAATGAGCGTAGGCTACTAAAACCAAAGTAAACTACTAAAACACCATCAAAATGAACCAATGTCTATGGAATGTAATTCTATGCTCCCCCTCAAAATGTAATGCTATGCTATCCCTCAAATTGTTCATCTCCACCTCAAACTTTCTCCCCCTTTTTTACCGGAATGGCCAAAGAGGTTAGAACTGCTCAGATTCTAATTCGGATCCCTCTTGTTGCTGTCATTACTCCATCATCATGTCTTCAATCTGAGATGATAGCGCAGTAATTTGACCTTCGATATAGGTAAACTGATCCGAGGTGTGCTGCACATGGGATTCCAGCATACCATACATCTACTCAACCCTTGCAATAAGACGATCAAGATGATCGGGTCCCCGTGCTTGTGCTTGGGAAGATGGTTGTGCAGAGCCCTCCAGGGCTGATGTGAACCTGTCAATCTCTTCCTCCGTGTCCCCACTTTCTTCCTCAACATTGTCCCTTGGGATTTAAGAAATGCCAATTTTTGGTCCGGTTATGTGGGTTTTGCTTCGGGTCACCGTTTAGGCACCAATCGGATAGTCCCTTTGCATGATGGTAAGATCGCTTGGAATCTTCAGCCTTATTTTTGCTATGAGAGCCATAATGAGACTTGGGAATGGCAAGATTGTTCTTGAGTTCCTCTTGGTGATGCTTTTGCTTAGGAGGTAGTATATGTGACCGCATATGTTGATCTCCTTATGTGTGAAGAGATCATACAGGAAAATAGTTCTTGGTTCGGAAAATGTGATCAGGTTTGTCACCAGGTAGAGGTTGTGGATCATTATATAAGCCAACGCCCTCATCTCTGCGGTGAAAGGAATTGTGTTCATTGACTTCTTTTTGAGAGAACCATCGAGGAGATTCGCCATTGGCTCAAGAGAATCCAATCTATCATTATATTGTATAGAAATTTGTTGAGATGGTGGATGAACTTCTAATACCACTTGAATGGACTCCTTTGTGATAATGAATTCTCTTTGCCTCACCCAACAGTTTATGTGCTCCCCTTCCACAAGGGCATTTGCAAAAAATTCCCTTATGATGTCGGCAAAGACATTCCCACTTGGGTTCAATAGCTTTGTCCATGTCCTCTCCTTAAATACCTTAGGAGTGGAAGTGTTTTCAAGGGTCTCCATTCTTACAACCCTTTCCATGATGATTGTTGCCTTTTTGTAGAAGTCATTGTAGGCCATGTTTGCCTCAATGCTTCGAAAATTCTCTGAGTCCAAGCATGGACGCTTTGATGATTTCTTTGTGGCAGAATGCTTAGTAGGAGACATCTACAAAAACATTCACAAAGCACAAAGGAACAAGTGCAAAAACTCAGAACAAAAAACACAAACTTGATTAGTACCAAGTTAGTCCATAAAACAAACACAAAGTCCCAAAACCAAAAAAAAAAAAAAAAAACCATAAACAATGTCACTAAATCATGTTGTAAGAGCTAAACATGTAATAACATATATCTAGCATGATTGATATGCAAAACATGATAAGTGAACAAGTGTGTGCATCAAGTGTACATGTGGTGTGCATATGTGATGCATGTGCAAGGCATGACGAAGCACATTCAGGTCAAAGTGTGTAAAACACAACCAATTATCAAAACATGATTAACATGGTAATCCCCATGATAAACATGTATAATCATTAGTCCTCATAGTTTGGTACTCACTGGAGTCCAAAACAACACCAAAATGCCTTTTGGGCATTTTATCAAACACTTGTTGTGCACCAACACAACTAGCATGTAAAGAATGCATGAACATGAATAAATCTTGCCTAAATACATGTTAAAATGCCACAAAGGGCCAACTCAAACACAAACAAATCAAATGGGACAAAGCCCAATCAAGAAATTGAAATTTTTTTGACAAAACTTAAAGTTTCCCAACCCTTGTTCAAACCGAACCTAACTCAAGCAAAACCTAGAATCTAAGGCATATTCTAAGTAAATAAATAGAAAAGATTGAATAAACATACCTTAGAGATGATTTTAAGAAGATTGCACTTGAGATTTGATTGGGTTTTTGAGTGAAAATAGGTTTTGGGTTGAGAGAGGCTTAAGGGAGGCAAAGCAAGGGAAAAAAAATTTGAGTTTGAAAAACTGTCTTCATTAGCCCTTTAAAACTGAAAACACGCATTTTTTGCGGGTTAGCTTCTTTCAAAGTTACTTGCGAAAAATGCCTTTGGAGCACAAAAATTTTTGCGGGTAGCCTTTAGTCGCGAAACAGTCGCAAGAGTTTCTATCTGAAGTTTGGTGTTTTTATCCTTTGCCTAGCCCATTTTCGTGGGAAGAGCTTACTCGCGAGCTTTTCGCGAAAATTCCTCTAAAGGAGTTTTTGATGAAAAACATGAATAATGCAATTTGAACAAAAACTCAAAACACAAAAGCATAAAAACACTTTCAAAAACATATAAAATACTCAAAAATCTTTTTGGGTTTGATTGATAATCAATTGAGTATACACATCACATTTGAACATGTACAATCACACAAATGAAATTAGCATTCATTGAACAAAAGTCTTGTGTGTTGTGTGTGAGTATCAAATGTGGAATAGTCCTTAGTCCAGAGTGAAGCTTTAATGATCAATTCAATTAAGTCATACACAACCAGTACTAAGTCAAGTGGTCTATCTCAATTATAGAAATGAACATATATGACCTCCCACAAGAAAATGATTACATAATTTTGAAGCATTTCTTTTGGCTTCAATCAACTCATAACTTTTGATCATTTAAGAACAGTACATCTCATTTTGAGATCGATGCATGAAAATATTTGATATTTCAATTTTGAGAGTAAGCCATTGGCTTTTTGGGCACTATACATTTCAATACAAGTCGCTTTTTGGGTTGTGTTTAGGTACAAATCTCCTCTCAAGGTATGACAATGGAAGAGGGAAGGAGAAGAGGTTATAATGATTTCTCTCTAAGGATGAATAGCTCTCTATCTAAAAGATGGGTGTGTGTGCTGTAGAAAACCTATCTAGGGTTTTTCTCTCTGGATGGCCTCCTTTACATTTGTGGGTAATAAGGGTATATGTAGTATGAGTGAAGGGTAAGAAAGTCACTCTTGAAAATTCTCTAGGCAGAATGTTTTGCGACTACCTTGTGGGAAGGCCTTACTCGCAAAATACTCGTGAAATTGACAATTTGGAATGACTCTTCAACTTCTAGTCATGTGCTTCTCATATGCTCTTTTCGTGGGAACCCTTCTCACGAACTTCTCGCGAGCTAGTCGCAAAATGCACTAATCTTCATTTCATGCTCGATTCTTCACCAACTTAATACTAAACCCAATACAATAAAATCCTACAAAATATAAGGAACAAAATTAAAGCAATTACGACACTTTTTGTCATAAAATAAAGCCAACATAAAACATAGTTGTAAATTACAACTTTACAAATAGCATTCAAAGCCTTGCTATTAGCGGTAGCTGCCGCAAGGGCTGCCTTATCCCATAAGGATTTTGCGGCCTCCAGCCTAGTCCATCCAATCTCGACAGCATCCCAAACACTATCATCGATGGAACATAGAAATGCCCTCCTACGGACTTTCCAAAATGCATAATTGCTCCAATCACAATATGGAGGAGCATTAAGTGATTGAGATCGATCCATCTCAAAAAGGGTTTAGGATCGTACTTAGGTAATGAAACCATAACAAGTGCACCCGCTCTGATACTAATTGAAAGCTTGAATTTGTGTGAAAACACAACAGCTGTTTAGATCCCAAAATAAAAAATTACGGCTCGGTTAATTTTACTCTAAGTTAAACTAAGTGCAGAATAGAGTAAATGCGAGCGAAAAAATAAAAACTACTCTAAGCCATATTCATCAAATATCAACAATAAAATGAAAGCTAAAAGAGTAGTGAAGAAGGATGCAAACACAAATAACACCAAGATGTGTTATCGAAGAGGAAACCAAAGTGCTCGGCGAAAAACCTTTCCACTACCTTCCAAGCGGTAAATCGATCAACTAGAGAATAAGTTGGAGTACACGAATAACAAATACCCTCCAAGCCTAGTCTACCCCATGTACTTGAGCCCTCCAAACTCCTGCTACTAACTGACTTGACGAAACCTTGTCTTCTCTAGCTCTCCAAATCATGCAATTCAGCTCGATTGCATCCACCAAACAAATGGCTTCTTCCAATGCTTCCCAAAAGCACCAAAACCTCACTTTACACTCAGAATGGGTGTGGTAAGTGTTTAGGCTATCAACCTCTCAAGGATTTGAATATGGAGAGGTAGGAGTTGAGAAAAACCACAATGGATTGTGTAGAGGATTATGGGTATGACAATCTCTAACTCTCAAGGGTTATGGCTAGGGTTTTCTCTCTGAAAAGAACTCCTCTCAATATGTGGGTAATGATGGTATATATAGTGTGGGTGAAGATATAGTGGAGTAGATATGTCAAAATAGCAAAACAAAAAGTTTCACGAGTATCTTGCGGGAATGCCTTACCCGCAAAATACTCGCAAAACCAGCTATCATGACTCTTTGCATTCCAGTCATGTGCTGTGCACATGGCTTCACTTTGCGGGAAGTCTTCTCGCGAGCTACCCGTGAAAACTCCTTTGATCTTCAATGTTGTCTTGAGTCTTCACATTCTTTCTCACATACAAGCCATACACTGGAATCCCACATAAAATACAGGGTACATAAGATTGAACAAAACTACAATAAAATTTGGCACGGAATTAAAGTTGATAGGCCAAAAACAAATCGAGCCCTTGTGATAAATTAATTGTTTAACTAGCCAAGTTTGTTAATTAATCAAATTAACATGGAAGATGCGTAGTAACACAAAAAAATCACCAATTAAACTAAGTATGCAATGGAAATTAAATTAACATGGTGATTTGTTTACGAATGGGGAAAACCGACACGGCAAAAACCCCGCCGGGTGATTTTAAGGTCACCACTCCCGAGAATCCACTATTATCAAAACAAGTGGTTACAAGTAAAGAAATCTCAGTACCTTATACCAACCTACAATTGAACCCTTATCCCAATACCCAATTAGACTTGTTCTGTAATTACAATCTCTCCTTGTAATGCACGACTCACAGTACGTGACTAACCAATTGCAAGGATTCTAGTTCGCAACTTGAATCACCAACTAGAGAAGGTTGTTGGCTGCAAAGTTCTTCAGTTCATCACACAATGAAGATCGAGAAGCTCCTTGGTTACAAAACCCTACGGTAAATAAACACAACAGCTTTTTCACAAGAAAGATAAACTAGGGAAAATTCTGTCTCCGGTTACAATTTGCTTGAACAAACTTTGCTCAACACTTGTGCAACTTGTGTCACCTTTGATGGCCCTTAAAATAATCCTTTTATATGTCTAGGGTTGTGAGAAAAGAAAGCCCAAACATACAATCATGGATTGAATGAAAAACATTCCTAAAAAGACTGAACTTCATCTGTCGAGCTGCTGTCGAGCCACGAGCTAAAACAACTCTTCAAAGCTCAATAAATTGCTAACTATCGAGCTTTAATGAACAACACTTTTCACACTTGAATCTTGGACAGACTTGCATGTCTTTAACACTTGAACTTGAAACCTTGTTTTTTGAAGTATTAAACACATCCTAGATCTACCCAAATACAAGTAAAGTGCATTTTGTCAAAGGATTAGCCACTTACATAAAATAGTGACATATGTTTCTAACAAGTGAATCACATATGTCCTAACAAAAGCCAACACAAAATAGTTGTAAATAATAACTTTACACTAAAAAACAAAAAACCTTAATAGTGAAATAAACTTTCTCCATATTTTAAGCAAAATTTAGAGAATCATATTCCAATATTTACATATTTGTCAAAGTGAAATAGGTATTGTGGTTCAATTCAAATCCTTCAGGCTATTCACACCCAAATACACAAAAACTTTGCAACAAAATTGCAAACCTTAGAATTCAAAATTTTAAACTATATTTTGTCTGAGTTTTAGGTTGCATACTTGCCTTAACTGACTCTAAATTCATGCTGTTAAGGACATAAATTTCTGGGGTTTAGTGTATAGCACCCATTATGCAGTTCCACACTTAAGAAAAAGCAAAGGGAAGATTGTTGTAATTGCCTCAACTGCAGCTTGGTTAGGTACTCCAGGATTGAGCTTCTACAATGTAAGAAACCTCGTAATTTGTGTTACTCCCATATTTTCCTTCTCACTAATTGCTTGTGAAATCTGTGATGGCTTCAGGCAAGCAAGGCAGCCCTGATATCCTTTTTTGAGACATTGAGAACTGAATTTGGACAGGATATTGGAATTACAATTGTTACTCCTGGAATAATAGAGTCAGAAATGATACAAGGGTTTTATCAACAACACAAAAAAGAAATGACACAAGGTGAATTTTTTTCAGAGGTAAGCTTTAGAAAAAGTATATTGTTAATTATCTAACTTAGCTAATTGTTTACCCTACCATTTTCTATTGCATTTATATTATAGGCATTGAGGTGTTTAACCCATACCAAGAGGTTTCTAAGATCTTTGAAAATTTGTTCTTTCCAAAAAGCATCAGTTATTGGTATATGGCTAGAGTTCATGGAGGAGAGGGGGAAGGTTTTGGAAGAACATCAAAACGTAATGATGCCTAATTTCTATTTGTCACCTATGTTTGACAAAAATGAGCTCTTCTTTATAGCCTATCAGTAGCAATCGAACCAAAGCTTGTATTAATATTTTTTTTAAATATTTCCAGCCCCCATGTGGATGTGCAAGAAAATCTTATGCTTATATCATTAACATATGCCAATTCATCAAGAGATTGTTGGTGAACTTGATTTTGTTTTGCGAATATACCTATTTCATAACACAAATTATACTGTTCAATTCTGACCATAATTGATCTGTTGAGAATCTATAGTCAACCTCAAATTTTTGAACTTAAGACTTGATAGTTGTTTGGAGTCCGACCGGATGGTTATCTGACAACATGAGTACCTAGGCCTAACAATAACTGTGCTTTCCATTTTGTACCCTATTCAACATAAAAATTGGTAATGGCCTCTACTATGTGTTTTCTATTGCCAACTTAGCCATTATCTACAATTCAATTCTTATTCTCTCAAAAAAAAGAGGTATCTTTTTAATTTTCTTAATGTGATTACTGGTTAGGTTCAAGTTAACTGGATCCCAATTGAGACAACAGAAGGGTGTGCCAAGGCAATTTTGGACAGCACTTGCAGTGGAGACATGTATTTGACTGAGCCATCTTGGATGAAGGCAGGATTTTGGGTCAAAAGCTTGTGTCCTGAAGTATTTGAATGGTGTATCCACTCACTTTTCGTCATTTGGCCTTGGACTTCAAAGAAGGACTAGTGCTGTAAATGAATAGACAGTTTGAGCTTGACGTGAGAAAAAAACTTAAATATGTTCATTTATTTACAAATAAGCTAAACTCAAGCTTATTTTACTCTCAACTATGAATAAGACAAGCTCAAATAAAATAAAATATTCATGAACAAGTTCATGATTATGAAAGTTCGAGTTATGTAAAGTTGTGATTTCCAACTATGTTTTTTGTTGGCTTTATTCCATGACAAAAAGTGTTGTAATTGCTCTAATTTTGTTCCTTATATTTTGTGGGATTTTATTGTATTGGGTTTAGTATTAAGTTGGTGAAGACTCAAGCTTAAATGAAGAATCAGTGGATTTCGCGAAAAGCTCGCGAGAAGCTAAGCCGTGAAAGAGCATGTGAGGAGCATATGACTGGAAGCTGAAGAGTCGTACTAGGCTGTCGTTTTCGTGAGTGTCTCGCGGGTAAGGCCTTCTCGCGAGACAGTCGCGAAACATTCTGCCTGGAGGGTTTTTATGTATGAATTTCTTACCCTTCACCTATACTATATATACCCTCATTACCCACAAATGTAAGAGAGGCTATTCAGAGAGAAAAACCCTAGATAGGTTTTCTACAACACACACACCCATCTTTTTTAGAGAGAGTTACTCATCCTTAGTGAGAAATTATTGTAGCCTTTTTTCCATCCCTCTCCCATTGTCATACCTTGAGAGGAGATTTGTACCCAAACACAACTCAGACCTATTTAGAGTGTAGAGAGTGTTTTGGAGCTTGGGAAGCTTTGGGGAATTGCCAAAAGAAGCCGGTGAGGCTTAGTGGATGGAATTGGGTTGATTGCGGGATCCAGAAAGCTAGACAAAACATAGTTCCGAGAAGCCTTGTTGGAATAGGAGTTTGGAGGGCTTAGGTACAGAGGGTAGATTAGACTTGGAGGGTCTCTTGCTTACCCATGTATCCCAACTGATTGTCTAATGGATCGATTACCGCTTGGAAGACGGCGAAGAGGTTTTTCACTGAGTTCTTCAGTTTCCTCTTTGATAACACATCTCAATGTTATCTGTGTTTGCATCTCTCTTCCTTACTCTTGTTCATTTCATTTTACTATTGTGTTGCTTTAAATATGAATTAGAGTAGCTATCTTGTTTGTTTGCTTGTGTTTACACTATTCCGCAGTTAGTATTAAGTTAGTGTAAAATCAATCAAGTCGTAACTTGAATTAGGGGTCTAAACAAGTTCTTGTGTTTTCACACATTTCGAGCTTTCAATTAGTATCAAAGCGGGTACACTTGTACTGGTTTCATTACCTAAGTGTGATCCTTGACCCCTTGTGTGTTTTGTCATGGATAATGCTTTATATGCTTCTATGGATGCTGTTGATTGTAACATGCCATGTGTTTGTGAAAATGCCTCTATGAGTGTTTATCCACATGATTGTGATATCATGTTACATGAATCTTTGGGTGTTGTTGATATTCCAAATGACAAACTCTTGAAGAAAAAGGCTAAGATGTTTCAAAAGAATTTGAGTAAGTTATTTTGTGAAAATGATGATTTGAGTGCTAAGCTCAATGAATCCAATAAATTGGTTGAGAAATATAAAAAACTTGCTGAAATTTCTCTTGAAAAGATGAAAAAGTTTGAACGTTTGAATATGGACTTGGATGCTAAACTTATTTTGTCTAACAAACTTGTTGATGATCTTAAATCTGAAAATGAATCTCTTAAGATGTATGCCAAGTGCTTGATTGCTAAACCTGTTGCTAAAATGGAAGAAAATATATGTTGCAATCATGTTGTGGTACCCGATTTTTTACTTATTATGTGTTCTACCTCAAAGGACAAATCAGTATACATTCCTCCACACAAAAGAAATCAAAAAATGGAGAGAAAGGCTCTTAAGCCTAAACCTCTGTTTAGGTTCCATTCTAGGGAATTGAGTGGATCTATGTTTGTTCCTACTTATCACCATTGCGGTGTGATCGGTCACATAAGACCCCAATAACCCAAGTTAAAAAGAGAACAAACCTTTGTTGTTAGATCCCTTCCCAAAAAGCCTAGTGGACCTATACACATTGTTTGACACCATTGTGATGCCTTTAGTCATCTAAGACCTCATTGCTCTAAGTTTCAAGCTCTTAAAAGAATCAAAAGAAAAGAGAAACTTGAGCTTCTTAGAAGTTGTGTTAAAAAGGATAAGCCGGATTTGAGTGATAATAGCATGTTGTTAATGAAAGTATTTAATGCTCTTAACTCCTTGTCTATGTGTATCTCTGGTTCTCATTCTCCCAACCCTCGTCTCACTTCTCATGAGACACTCATTCCGAACAATCATTGTGTTTGGATGAGGAAGGGTTCCTATGGTTGAGCTTTTGTTCTTTTAGTCCTTGATCTAATTCTTTCGATCTTTGTAGGACCCTTCATGCATTGAATGTCATATCTTCATGCATTTTATGCATCTTGCATTTATTTGTATGCATTGTTTTTGTTTTGATCTTACTTTTATGTTTTAGTTTTGTGTGAGTAAAAAATCCAAAACCACATAAAAAGTGAAAAATTCAAAAAGTTTGATCGTATATGTTTAAGCACATTTCACATGTGAGTTTGGCCTAGCACCTTCATACTAATGGCGTAGTGTATTTACGAGTTTAGTTTGTTTTGTATGCACATATATCTGTGTGGAAAAAATCTTGAAATCTATGTGTGATTGGTGTAAATAGATCTTCAAGCTTGTCATGAATGATTGGTCAATAGTCTTGTTTGTCTTGATACTTACATAGACTTGTGCCTATATATCTTCCCACTTTTATTTTTATGTTTTTGCAAATAAAGCTCACCAAATGTAAATCTCAAAATGAAAAAGAGATTATGAGCTGCAAAAGCCTATCGCACATACTAATATTTGACTTGGAAAAAGGGAAAGCGACCTTTTAATTTGAAATGTATGGTGCTCAAAAAGCCAAAGGATAAATCACAATGTTGAAATATCAAAAATTTCAAGCACCGATCTCAAAAAGAGATGTATTATCCAAAAAGGATCAAATGTCATGAATTTTGCAGAAGACAAATGAAAAGCTTCTAAATTTTGTAATCATTCTCTTGTGGGAGGTCATATATGCTTATTTCTATAATTGAGATAGACTACTTGATTTCGTATCAGTCATGTATGACTTGATTGAATTGATCATTGAAGTTTCACTCTAGTCTAAGGACTATTCCACACTTGATCCACGCACACAACACACAAGTTTAATGTTCAATGGATGCCTATTTCATTTATGTGGTTGTACATGTTCAAATGTGATGTGTGTGTGCTCAACCATATGTGAATCAAACCAAAAAGATTTTTGTTCTTTTTGTTTGCTTTTGGAAGTGATTTGTATCACCCATATTTTTCAAAGTTTTTCAAATTGTTTTTGTGTGAAAAACATGTTTTCTGGGTATTTTCATGACCCATTTCATGTGTAAACTCAGCTGGGAGTTAAATGGTCCAATTCTCAAGTTTTTCAGCTTTACACAGAGAGTTTCGCGACTATTTCACGGTTGTTTCGCGAGTAAGGCTTACCAGCAAAATACCAACAAGATACCAGCGAAATTTTTGCGGGAAGCTAACCAGTGAGATACTAGCAAAAATTTCCAGATAAGCTTTTTAAAAGGCATTTCGTGGGTCATTTGTTTTAAATGTCTCTCGTCCTCTCCCAAACCCCTGTTTTACTGTTTCTACATCAAAACTCAACTAAATTCAAGTGTTTTTCATTCCATTACCATCTCTAAGGTAATCTTTAACACTTTTTATTAATTTTGATCCTTAGATTATGTTTTTGGGGGTTTTATGTTCATAGTTGGGATTTTCTCAAATGGGAGTTGGAAAACTTAATTTTTGTCAATCTTTTTTATTGGGCTTTGTTTTAAATGATGATTTTCTTTGGATGTTGGCCCCTTGTGGCAAAAATAACATGTATTTAGGCAAGATTTTCATATGTTCATGCACTGTTTAACATACATGTGTAGTGTGTGCAATCTATGTATTTGATAAAATGCCCAAATGGCATTTTGTTATTGTTTTGGACTCCAATGAGTACCAAACTTTGGGGATCACCATAATTGTTCATGTTTATCATGTTTTGATCATTGGTGGTGTGTTTTATACACTTTTCCTTGTGAGTGCTTATTCATGCATTGATCATGCATCTCACATACACACTAGATGCACCTTGTTACACACACTCTAACACTTGACATGTTTTTACATTCACTCATGCTAGTTAAGTCTTTTTAGACCTTTTAGCACATATAACATGTTTTTGTGTCTATGTCTTGCCTAGGTTTACATCATGTTCCATCATCCTTAGCATGTCATATGTTCTTTATGCTTTGTAGCATATTTTTTAAAGATATTTTCTGTCTTATGTTTGAGTTTCATTTTCTCATTCATCTTGCACCCCTCATGCATCATCTTTTACCCTTGTCATATCTTCTTTTGTTTCCCACCTTCCTCTTGATTCATTTGTCTATTCGTGACAAAAAGGGGGAGTGTATACTTTCGTCATTTTTATATGACTCTTGTGCACATTCTTAGGAAAAGAAATTCTACCTCGTACACATTCGTATGGAGAGAGAATCATAGGAGAGATGCATATACCAAGGGGGAGAAGACATTCTTTTATGAGAAAACCTTGTTTTACTTTATGCTTGTTTTCTCGTTGCTTTATGGTGCTTTGAGTTTTGTTTAGTATCATCTATGCTTTGCTGCTATCATCGTATCATACTCTTGTACCCTAGTAGGATCTTGTTCCTAGTTGCATATACTTCATGTATTTTGCATTGGTCGAGTGTTGGACATGCTTTTATCCTTATGCTATTGTGCTTTATTGATTGCATATTCGGATGATCATTTGCTTTGCTATATGATCATTGTGGTCATTTCCATATGACTGTCATGTGTTTGATCAAGTTGTTCATATGTTTCATAACATGTTTAGTTGATCGCATTTTACTTGTTACATTATACTTGTCCTTTTATCACTTGATTTACCTTGAAGGTCTAATGTGTTTTGTGCAAGTGTTTCAGGTTACAGGTATATATGTTCCAAGTGCTACACAGCTTCTAGATTTAGGTGTGAGTGAGTTTTGCCATTGTTCCCAAACTTATGTTTAAGTCTGCAATCTGTTATAGGGTGTTTTGTCACGGAATAGTCAGAGAGGGAGATTGTAAAGTTGTGATTTATAACTATGTTTTTTATTGGCTTTATTCCATGACAAAAAGTGTTGTAATTGCTCTAATTTTGTTCCTTGTATTTTGTGGGATTTTATTGTATTGGGTATGTATTAAGTTGGTGAAGACTCAAGCTTAAATGAAGAAACAGTGGATTTCGCGAGAAGCTTGCGAGAAGCTAAGCCGCAAAAGAGCATGTGAGGAGCATATGACTGGAAGCTGAAGAGTCGTGCCAGGCTGTCGTTTTCGTGGCCTTACCCGCGAGACAGTCACGAAACATTCTGCTTGGAGGATTTTTATGTATGAATTCCTTACCCTTCACCCATACTATATATACCCTCATTACCCACAAATGTAAGAAAGGCTATTCAGAGAGAAAAACTCTAGATAGGTTTTTTACAACACACACACCCATCTTTTTTAGAGAGAGCTACTCATCTTTAGTGAGAAATCATTGTAGCCTCTTCTCCATCCCTCTCCCATTGTCATACCTTGAGAGAAGATTTGTACCTAAACACAACCCACACCTATTCAGAGTGTAGAAAGTGTTTTGGAGCTTGGGAAGTTTTGGGGAATTGCCAAAAGAAGCCGGTGAGGTTTGGTGGATGCAATTAGGTTGATTACGGGATCCGTAGAGTTAGACAAGACACGGTTTCGAGAAGTCTTGTTGGAGTAGGAGTTTGGAGGGCTTAGGTACAGAGGGTAGATTAGGCTTGGAGGGTCTCTTGCTTACTCATGTATCCCAACTGATTGTCTAGTGGATGGATTATGGCTTGGAGGGTAGCGGAGAGGTTTTTCACTGAGTTCTTCGGTTTCTTCTTCGATAACACGTCTTGGTGTTATCTGTGTTTGCATCTCTCTTCCTTATTCTTGTTCATTTCATTTTACTGCTGTGTTGCTTTAAATATGAATTAGAGTAGCTCTCTTTCTTGTTTGCTTGCGTTTACACTATTCCGCACTTAGTATTAAGTTAGTGTAAAATCAATCAAGCCGTAATTTGAATTGGGGGTCTAAACAAGCTCTTGTGTTTTCACACATTTCGAACTTTCAAAGTATATATGACATTATATGTTTATATGTATAGATGTATAAAAATATACTTATATAAACTTGATATTAGATTATGTAGGTTTGTAATTTTATTTATTTAATGTACGTTTGTAATTAAAGTCATAAGAGATTAAATCATTATTTATAACTTAATGATAATATAAATAGTTTGATTTGTAGTAAAATTATATATAATTTATAAGTTCATAAACAGAAATTATTCTAACTTATTAACTAAAATAATATAATTTATACAATAAATTTTATTTATTTATTATTATAGCATATATTTGTGATGAACAGGTAATAAATTTTAGTTGTAGTGTACTAGTTTTTATTATATATGGAAAAGAAATAAGTTAATCAAGGAAGTTGAGTCCATAGTATTAGGTTGGCAAACCATGAACAAATATATCCATATTGAAAAGTCTTAGTGCATCTTGAAGTGTGCTTGAAGTCCTTTTCAATTCCAAGACAAGACTAAGATTCAACTCAAGGAGAACCGCTAGTTAGATTCAACTCAAGGAGAACCGCTCGTTATGTGATCTTGATGCATGTTGGACACCAAGCAACTTGACCGATCAAGATTCATTAAACTTGATCCATTGAGACCAATTCTCAACCAATCAAAAATATTGTTGAACAAAATCCATGTTTAATTAAGTTCTTAGGAAATGATAGATTTAATCACTTAACCACATAATTCTAACATCACTCGTAGAAGAATTCATGGTCTTGGAGGTTGGTAACTAAGCCCACACAGTAATTTTTCCCTCAGTTTTTCTATTTCACCATATGTTGTGTTATTTATTTAGCTGTTCATTGTACTCCATATAGTGTATGTTATACTATATGGTAATTAATCTTGAAATCAATCTAAATTCGTAAAAAATAATTTGTTAAAGTTGATTAATTCCACTTTAAAATAAAGGCAAAAATACATCGTTGGTCCTTGAGGTTTACGTAATAAGTGTTTTTGGTCCCTGAGGTTTCAAAAAATGAGTATTGGTAATTATTTTAACTCTCATTAGCATTTTTGCTTACGTGGTTAATGAAACAATGAAGTGACATCTTTTAAGTGATGTGGCAGTACTTAGTGACTTGAATTTTATTTTAACCTAAAAAAGAAATCTAGGTGCCTAATTAGGCCCAATACTCACCATTCACTCAGGAATCTAGCCGAAAATATATATATATATATATATATATATATATATATATAGGTGCTAGATTTGACAAAGTAGGTCGCAAATTTTATTTCATCATTGAATTCCAAAACGGCACTTTAATATTGCCCACCAATGAAATAACTATTAGGTTGAAGCTAACTGAATGGCTAATTAATTGTTTCTCAAAAAAAAAAAAAAATTATAATGGCTAATTAATTCAAGCCACATTTTCACATGTACAACATCATTCTCACATCACAATTCACATGTACTTCATCCCAAAGTAAGTTAATTGAATCCTCCTTTTGTTAGGTAGCCAAGTACTTGGAGTTTTTAATACTCTCTCTGTCCCACTTTTTTTTTGTCCTCTATTCCATTTTGAGATATTTCAAAATATTGTCTTATTTCTAAAAATAAAAGTCATTAATTTACTAATGTTTTTATTATACCCCTATTAATTTACTAATTCAATTTTTTGATAAATTTTTTTAAGGGTAGTTTTGAAAACTTATACATTTTTAAAAGATAGACAAGATAATAAATGATGTTCTCTTAAAAAGTTTGACTTTTCAAACAGAACAAAAAAAAAATGGGACAAAGGGAGTGTGTGTTTATATATATATATATATATCTGTTCATTATTGCAAAGCTATGGATTTGCTTCATAATTTATTGAACACTATGCTCCTTCCTTTAACTCTCACTGTGTTATTTCTCTTCACGCCTCCATTTCTTTTTCTCAAGTTTCTTTGGTCCTTAAAAAGATCCATATACTTTGACAACGCGACTGACAAAGTCATACTGATTACAGGAGCATCTTCAGGAATTGGCGAGGTATTTATATTAATGTATATATAGACAGTGGCCGAGGAAGCTTATTTAATCCCTCCTATTTTTATCAAATTCATTCCCCAACTTAGAGATTTTATATATTTATATGAATAAAAGTAAAAAAAAAAATATAATGTTTAATATTATATAGATAGTGAGTGACAACTATGAGACTCGATTAAACAAGTTTGTGGCAGAACAAGCTCATGAGAACATTATTATGTTTGAGTTTAACTTATTTAATAATTGACCTTAAACTTATAGTTGAGATTGACTCATTTTATAAATTAAAGAACACAAACAATATTTTTTGCATGAGAAATGTAAATTATTTTATAAACAACTTAGTTTATTTACAAAATAAGAAGTTAATTTTCACTTCTTAGCAATGTGAGACTAAGCATACCGGGAAGGACATATTCCATCTTGTGGATTAAGTTCAGCTTTGTAATGAGTGTAGAGTCGAGCTTACAAGTGTATAAGTTACTGAGAATTCCTTCTTTGAGTGGACGTAGAACCAACAATAAACCACTTTTACATATCTATGTCATTCATTCAACTAAGCAGAACAAAAGAAAGTTTGTGATACAATTTGCTCAAGGCTTAAGGAATTATCTGCTGGGACTAGTGCAGGGCAGCAATCCAATGGTGGAGCAGGTCAACAAAGCAAAGAGATAGTTGGTAGCTATACTGATGCTAGTACAAGCACAGTAGCATCATCGCTAGCAGACAAGGACAGCCACAACAATAAACAATCGTGGAGCAAACGTGTAGCAGAAGCATCAGATACAGAGCACTAGTGGGCTTGCAAGGATGTGCTAGAAACCATTGAGGCAATACCTTATCGTGAAGTCTTCATACATAGCTTTGGAGACTATGATACACGTGGCTTGTAATAATTAGGCCGTCATGTATATAACAAAACACTATTGTACAGTTAGCATAGTTAGTAACTGATTTACTGATTTTTAGGGACTTTGTCTTTGACGTGTATATATAGAATAGCCTTACTATATTGGGATCAGTTGCTTGTATCAATTCATTTTTCTGATTCAATAAAACTCTGATCTTCTATTTCTTTTTTTTTTTTTTTTTTTTTTTGATAAGAAAGTTGCACTTTTATTCAACCAAAAGGGACAAAGACAGTATCCTGGATGAGTGCTTGTACAATACAAGGAGGGTACTCCCCTATCCAAACAAAAGAATCATCCAAACTAAGTGCAAACTTAGCTAAAATATGGGCAGGTCTGTTCCCCTGCCTCCGCACATGAGAAAAAGTGACCGAATGGAACTCCATACTGGTTTGCTGTATGCCAAGACACACTGAGTCAACGGATGAGGGCGGGATGGACTGACCACAGAGAGATCGCACCATCACCAGTGAGTCACCTTCTAGAATCACGTTTTGACAACCCAGATCCCACGCTAGTTGAAGGCCAGCTTCAAAAGCTTTTGCCTCTGCTTCTAGTGGGCCCAAAGGAACATGAAGATTCTTGCTCAACGTAGCCACACAGTGCCCTGCATCATCCCGGATCACAACCCCGACTCCTGCTGAACCACTATGCTTAGAAAAGGCACCGTCCACATTTATCTTGAGCACAGAAAGGGGCGGTGGAGTCCAAATGGCCTGAACCAACTCCGGACGGACTACGTGGGACTCCGTCGCTGATGCATAGTCAATCAAATAGTGAGAAGCCCAATGAACAATAGCTTCCGATGATTTCCTAATACCCCCGTGTCTAACCGAATTACGATTCGTCCACATTGCCCAGGCTATCGTGACCACCAATGCTACCTTATCATCGTCAAACGATTCTATCATCAACAAAAACCACTACAAATCAAAGAAGGAGTGAAACTAGCCTGACCGGAGTGAGCTAGGAAGCTTCGAACAATTCCAAACCAGCTGAGCTTTGAAGCAAGACCAGAAGAGATGACCTGAAGATTCGGTGTCCTCACCACACTCCTTACAAAGAGAATCCCTTATCACTTTTCGATGACACAAAATCTCTTTGGTGGGGAGAATATTGCGGCAAGCCCTCCAAGCAAAGTGACGCACCTTGTGAGGAACAGGAAGGCTCCAAACTTTCCTCCAAAATCTCCGTTGCTGGCTATCTGAGGATGCTGAGGCAGACTGGTCAGTACGGTTGAGTGTCATAGCCACCCTATAGGCGCTACGGACAGTGAAGCAGCCATTATTAGATTCCGCCCAGATTAGACGATCCTCAGGCAGTCTATCACTCAATGGGATGCTCAGAATGGTATCAGCATCAACCGGTAAAAATAGCTGGCGGACAACTACTTCATTCCAACTTTTACTCGCCGTGTTGATAAGCTCACTTACTCTAGTATCCTGATGTAGAAAAATTCTGGGTGAAATAACTTCAAAGCTTGACATTCTAGGCAACCATTTCTCTCCCCAAATACGGATATTCTTGCCATTACCTGCCCTCTATCGAACACCTTGCTTGACAATGGCTTGGGCTGACAAAATACTCCGCCACGTGAAAGATGGGTTACTCCCAAGAGTAGCATGCAGAAAATCCCCATTGGGAAAATATTTGGCCTTTAGGACTCGGTATAGTAGAGAGTTGTGCCCAAGTTGAAGGCACCAACCTTGTTTAGCTAGCAATGCCAAATTAAAGGATTTTAGCTCTTTGAAGCCCATTCCACCACACTCCTTCGGTTCACACATCTTATCCCAACTCAACCATGCCATTTTCCTCTCTTCACCTTTTTGCCCCCACCAAAATTGACGTATCATACTAGTCAGCTCATCACATAGAGAATTCGGAATCTTGAAACAGCTCATAGTATAGGTGGGAATGGCTTGAGCCACTGCTTTGATCAAAACCTCCTTTCCTGCCTTTGAAAGCAATTTGCCTTTCCAACCGGCCAATTTCTTAGAAAACTTATCTTTGATATCATTAAAACAAGCTCGTTTGTTCCTCCCCACAAGGGATGGCAGCCCCAAGTATTTTTCATGTTATCTGATAACCTGTGCACCAAACCAGACCTTGATTTCCTCCTGAATCTCATCTGTTGTGTTGGCGCTAAAGAAAAGAGATGTTTTAGCGCGATTAAGCTGTTGGCCTGAAGCCTTCTCATAAACTTGGAATATCCGTTGTAAGGAATCACAATCAGATAAGGTAGCCTTGCAAAAAATAAGGCTATCATCAGCAAAGAATAAGTGTGAAAGTTTAGGGCCCCTCCTGCATACAGAAATACCCTCCAAAACCCCTTCCTCCACTGACTTCTTGATCAAAGCAGACAAACCCTCAGCCACAATGAGAAAAAGATAAGGCGATAATGGATCTCCTTGACGAATTCCCCTCGACGGCTGAATAGGATTGCTAATCTTCCCATTTATACGGAAAGAATATGACACAGTTGTCACACATCTCATTATCAAACCCCTCCACCTCGAATCAAACCCCAATTTTTCCATAATCTTCTCAAGGCATACCCACTCAACCCGGTCGTATGCCTTACTCAGATCCAGTTTTAGAGCCATTTCACCCTTTCTCCCTGCCTTTTTTTGGCTTATATGGTGCATAGCCTCAAAAGCCATAAGCACATTATCCGTAATCAGCCTACCTTGCACAAAGGCACTCTGGGTATCGCTAATGATAGAAGGGAGGACTTTTTTGAGCCTGTTTGCAATCACTTTAGAGGCAAGTTTAAAGATCACATTACATAAACTAATCGGTCGATAATCAGAAATGTTTTTTGGATCTTTATTTTTCGGAATTAAAACAACATGAGTAGCATTAAACAATGGAGGAGCATAGCCAAAGTTTAAGAAATCAAGTACCGTCTTAGTAACCAATTGTCCAATGGAAGGCCAAAAATGTTGGAAGAAAAGAGGAGGCATACCATCCGGGCCTGGCGACTTAAGAGGACACATTTGTTTGAGGGCCGAGTACACTTCACTGCCTTGAAAGGTCCTGTTGAGCATCTGATTCATTGAGGTGGATACACGTGGATGAATGGCATCCAATAATTCAGTAAAATCCGTAGGCCCAGTAGATGAAAAAAGTGCTCTGTAATGGCTTGTAATAATATCTTCTATTTTGAGCTCATCTTCTTGCCATATGCCATAAGAATCCAATAATCCCAAAATAGAATTCTTCTTATAGCGTGATGATGCCCGTGCATGGAAATACCGAGTATTTTGGTCACCTGCCTGAAACCAATTCACCCGGGATCTTTGGAACCACATGGCCGACTCTCTGTCCAGCCAACAGTTCAATTCCACGCGTGTCTCCCTCATTGTGCTAATGTTCGCCGGTGAAGCCGCCTGAAGTTCTAGCCATTCTAATCTCCTTTGAAGCTCGGTAATCTTCAAACCCACGTGCCCAAACTCCCCCTTACTCCACAACTCCAATCGATTCCGACACAGCTTCATACACCTTGATATCGGAAAGTTTCTTGCATCCATACTTCCTTCCTCCCATGCATTTTTAACTACATCTTCACACCTCGGATCCGATAGCCACATAGATTCAAAACGGAATAACTTCCGCTTAAAACGTTTCCTCTGTTTCAAGAAAAAATGCAGCGTAAGAACAGAGTGATCCGACGCTGAGTTCGAAAGGTGATGAACTCGGGCTTCCCTGAACCGTTCTGCCCAGGCCGACGACGCCACCACTCTATCCAGCCGTTCCCTTATCTGACCCCCGTTCGCCGTTTGGTAAAGCCACGTAAAACGTGGTCCCACGAAGCCCATATCGCACAGACCGCACCAGTTCAAAGTTTCCGTGAAAAGCTTCATCTGCCGTCGTTGACGTGAACTTCCTCCTTCTTTCTCAGAGGCACAAGCTATCTCATTAAAGTCCCCAATGACCAGCCATGGTAATGACGATCTATCTCGAATCAGTTTCACTAAAGCCCACGACTCCTCTCTTCTTGACGTTTCCGGCGCTCCATAAAAACCAGTCAAGTGCCACCAGTTCATAGAAACTCCACCCTTAACCAAAGTATCTATATGTGAATGGTCCGCATCAAGTATTTCAACCTCAATGCCATCCTTCCAAAAAAGAGCAAGACCTCCACTCCTACCCACACTTGGAACAACCTAACTATGTCTAAAGTTACACTGATCTCTAACAAACACAGCTTTCTCTTCATTTATTTTAGTCTCCATAAGGAAGACTAATATGGGCTCTTGTTGATTGACCACCTTTTGCAAGGCTTTAACTGTCCGAGGGTTCCCAAGCCCTCGACAGTTCCAGCTGATAAGACTCATTGGACCCGGCGGGACTGCTCCGCAGCCTCCGCCGATCCTAGAAAGGTTAAGCCAGCTCCGACTTCCTCACTCCTCTTCAATCTTTTTTCCTTTTCCTTCCCCCCCGTAGAACTTTCAAACACTTCAGTACCCTTTCTCTTAGGCCCATGACTCAGAAGATCTTGATCCACCAATGTTTGGGCTGGAATAATACTTGGCCCAATAAGCTTCCCTTTCCCCTTCCCCCTTCCTTTAGTTGGCCCGCCTACCTTCAGTGGGCTCTTCTCAACCCAGCCCATATCAAATCTAATCTGTTGAGTCTCCGATGAAAGTAACTCCACTACCTTAGTCTCCAGATTCTCGTTGTTATTTTTCTCCAAATCAACAATTGAAAACCCCGTGGTTTCCGTCGAAAAAACCTCCTCATTAACTTCCTCTACACTGCCAGATGGTATTTGGAATTTGAATTCAAACTGTCCTGATCCATAGCCATAATCCCCATAATTGCTCCTGAAAAAACCTCTTGCCTTTGAATGCGGGAATCAAACCCCGTATCCTCCGTAACATCCGGATTAATCCCTGCTTTACCGGAGGTTTCCACCGGCGGAGTCAACGAACGCCCCCCTCCGTCGACCGGTCCCTTCTCTACCACCCTACCACGCTGAGGATGATTCAACACGTCAAACCCCTTAACTTCCACGTAAGACCGACGTGAAGGATTAAACTGAGGCGCTCACAACCACGCTCCAAATTGTTGTTCCTCCAATGCAAGCGACCCCTTACTCTGTAACCATGTCGGGCATTCCTTATCATCATGAGTGAATCGTCCGTACCAGTAGCACAGGTTTGGGAGACGTTCATAAAGAAAGGAAATCCAACCTTCCGAATTCTGGCCAAAGGTAACTCTTCTTCCACGGCATATCGGTTCCAGAATATTCACAGAGACTCTCACACGCATGAACGTTCCACCTCTTAACTCCGAGACATCTCTAGTTTTAATAACCGGCCCTATCGTCTCACCCAAACTGATGGCAGTATCCTCTGTAAGGTGAGAGAACGGTAAACGGTGTATCTGAACCCAAAAAGAGACTTTGTCAAAGAGCAACTCTTGGACAGATACTGATCCATCGTACCGAGTAAAAGCCACTAAATGCCTGTCAAAAGACCATGGTTCGCCCATAAGAACTTTCTCAACATCCTCCTCCACTTCGAATGTAAATACCATATGATTGTGCTTTGCATCACTGGCTTGAAAATCTTCACACATTCGCCACAGTGGTCGGAAGGTCCGAACCACCGCTTCCACATTCAATGACCTACGTGTGAAGAATTTTGCTGTAAGAGCAAACCCCTGTACTCTCCCAGTCTTGGATAAATCCATCCTTTCTCCCTCCTTACTGGATAACGAGAGTTTTTGCCAACTGCGAGTAAGATCCTCCATCCCTGCACACAAGAACGAAAACGATAAAAGTAAAAGAACCGAGCCCTACTAGTATTGCAGCACTAGAGGGAACAAATCATCCTCGGAGTGAGGGTAACGTGATGCTACAGTAACGCAAGATAGAGAGCGGCCTTACCCTACCCTACCGAGAACTTTCTTTTCTTTCTGATCTTCTATTTAGAGAGAGAGAGTTCCAGATTTATAAAGTTATATATATATATATATATATATATATATATATATACACACACATATAATCAATATAACTTATCAATTTATAAATTATTTTAGCACATCACACACTTCTACGAGCTATGTAGAACCAACACTACTAAACCACATTTACTTATCTATGTCATTCATTCAACTCAGCAAAACGAAAAAAAACAGTTTCACTATATTTCATTATAATCAATACAATTTATCAATTTATAAATTTTAGCACACCCCACACTTCCACAAGATAATATCTTGAGAAGAATCCAAGTAGTATATGTTATATTAATTCTTCATTTTTTTAACTATATATTAAGGAAATGGATTCTTAAACTTTTTTTTTTTTTTTTTTGCCATGTGAAGCGTGAGGGTATATAATATATTTCTCGTACTATTAAATAGCCTTTATCCCCTTTGAAATTTCTTGGCTCCGACTTTTTTTTTTTTGGAACTAGTTTAAAAATACTACTAAATAGATACTTCACGTAGTGATGGCTCTAGCCTTTGTTAATATATAGATATCTAACTCCCTTATACATTGGGTATTAATGTTGCATATTGACTTTGTGAGTTTGAAGCATGTTGCTTACGAGTACGCAAAGAGAGGTGCTCGTTTAGCCCTTGTTGCAAGAAGAGAGGACTGTCTTCGAGTAGTCGCAAATAAAGCCTGCAAGCTAGGATCACCAGAGGTTATTGTGCTACGCGCCAATGTTTCCAAAGTTGAAGAATGTAAGAGATTTGTTGATGAGGCAGTGAGCCACTTTGGACAATGTAAGTGTTTGGCTTTTTATTTTATGTTTTCACCATGAGTTTCAACTCATCCTTCCCTTGTAAAAGTAATGTAGAGGTTGATATCATGACCTACTGAGTGAATGTGCAACTTAATTATCAATGAAGAAAATTGTGTGATATGTAATTTGGTTTTTAGACCTTTACATATTTACATTATACTTCCTGTAAGGGCTGAATTTAGATTGGACCCAGTATAGGATTGGGTTTTAGCCCAACAATCCCAAACAATGAATTTGTAGAGCATAGATGAAAGAACTAGATCTAATCCAGAAGGAAAACAATAAAATTTGCAGATTTAAGATCATTTAACACAAGTAAGATAAGAAAGTCTATCATCGGCCTGACTTGAGGAGCTTATATTATAATGTCTTGTTTATGAACAAAGTTACAATAGTTCACAGTATTATTACAAAGATTTCTTGATTTGTTTTTCGATCCTCTTTTTTAGGCCACCTTCTCATGTTATATATTACAATCTTGGTATCATCCCTACCATACACGTGTAAGTTGGATTCTAGGAACTCCTTCTTATCCCATCCAACACCTCCCAGAACTATCAACTAGTAGCTATAAGGCTGCTTGACCACTGTTCAAATATCACCTCCACATTAATGAGATCAGAGAGTCAGTTGGGAGGCATTTAATGTGGAGGTAGCAGCTTTTGAAGATATTTTTCGCTTCCTTTTGCTCATCCCTTATCCAATGTCCAACTCTTAGTTGTGATGTAACTTTGAAGAATGTCTGGGATGATAAGGCATCCTTACTGACCTCGGATCTCCGTTTCCGAGATGACTTTTTTCCTCGGACGTATTTTGGACTATCACATGCAATCTTTATTTCTTCTTCTTATACCATTCTCATTATAACCTTGTTTGACCATCCTCGGATTGATTGATATCCTCGGATTATGCCATAGGCCCAACTCAGACAATTTCAATAGTTCCTTCTAAATGATTGGCCCCCACACTTGCAATATAAATTTACATTGTAAACACAAAAAGTAGTAAATGTTGTATACATTTACAAAAAGTGTATAATATTTACCACTTTTTGCAAATGTGTACAACATTTGTCACTTTTTTGTATCTACAATGTAAATTTACATGGTAAAAAGAAGAATCTCCCTTGGTTTTCTATGGCTTTGTGGGGGGAAAAAAAAAAAAAATATATATATATATATATATATATTTTTTTTTTTAACTTATGTATGGTGGATGGGGTTTTTGGAACAGTGGACCATTTGGTGAATAACGCTGGAATACTACATCTACGCTTGTTTGAAGATTTCTCCCAATTATCTGATATTGCTTCAATTATGGTAATAAGACCATAACACTGTAACAGTTCTTGTTATTGGAATTTAAAAAATGAATGGTGATACCAATTGTCTATCAGATAATGTCATCCAATATTATTGCATCTGTAGGCCTAGCGTTGACCATATTAGGATTTTCTCTATTTAAAATAGATCTATTTTATAGTTTAGATTAAATGGTGTGACACTTTGTACATTGCCAAATCCAAAAATAAAATTTTAACCATGAAATAGACCTTCTCTATTTTAAGTAAAACTGAGAGGATCATATTCCAATGTTTATGTGTTTGTCAATATAAAATAAGCATGGTGGTTCAATTCAAATCCTACTAGCTATTCACATCCAAATACACAAAAACTTTGCAACAACATTGCACACTTTAGAGTTCAAATTTTTATTTGATGTTAAGTTGTGTTTGTTCAAGAATTAACCTATTTTTTGTCTGAGTTTTAGGTTGCATGCTTTCCCTGACTGAACAAACTTTATGTTTTTAAGGATATAAATTTCTGGGGTTCAGTGTATAGCACCCATTATGCAGTTCCCCACCTAAGAAAAAGCAAAGGGAAGATTGTTGTAATTGCTTCAACTGAAGCATGGTTAAGTACTCCAAGATTTAGCTTCTACAATGTAAGAAACCTCATAATTTATGTTATTCCCATTTTTTCCTTCTCACTGATTGCTCGTAAAATCTGTGATGGCTTCAAGCAAGCAAGGCAGCCCTGATATCCTTTTTTGAGACATTGAGGACTGAATTAGGACAAGATATTGGAATTACAATTGTGAATCCTGGAGTGATTGAGTCAGAAATGACACGAAGCGATTATCTATCAGAGGGAGGCTTTAGAAAAAGTATAATGTGAATTATCAAACATAGCTAATCGTTTACCCTACCAGTGTATGTTGCATTTGTATTATGGCTATGGTTAATGGAGGAGAGGGGTTTTGGAAGAGCATCAAAACATAATGATGCCTAATTTCTATTTTTCCCCGTGGTTGACAAAAATGAACTCTCCTTTATAGCTTGTTAGTATCAATTGAACCAAAGCTTGAATTAAAAATAATAATAAAAAAATAAAAATAAAACCCTTCCAACTCCCATGTGAACTTTTTCAAAAATATTATTAAAAAAAAAAAAAAAAAAAACTCCCATGTGGATGTGCAAGAAAATATTGTGCTTATATCATTGATTTTACATATGCGAATTCGCGTGTTCCAATTAGCTCAACTAATAAAGTCTCTTGTTATTGAATAAGAGATCGAGGATTCAATCCCTTCTTACACTAAAAAATCAATTGATGTCTTGGCATGATGATAAAGTTAGGATCCATGACCAACCTCAAACTTTTGACTTAAGACTAGATTGATGTTGTTTGGAGGCCTGCCAGATGTGTATATGACAATATGAGTGCCTAGGCCTAACAATAATTGTGCTAACCATTTTGTAATGACCCTACTATGTGTGATTTCTATTGCCAACTTAGCTACTATTTAATTCTTACTCTCAAAACAAAGGGGTATCTTTTTCATTTTCCTAATGTGATTTATGGTTAGATTCAAACTAATTGGTTCCCAACTGAGACAACAAAACAGAAGGGTGTGCCAAGGCAATTTTGGATAGCACTTGTAATGGAGACATGTACTTGACTGAACCATCTTGGATGAAGGTAGGATTTTGGGTCAAAACCTTGTGTCCTGAAGTATTCGAATGATGCCTCCACTCACTTTTGGTTAGTAGGCCTTGGAGTTCAAAGAAGGACTAGGGCTGAAATGAATAGCTAAACAATTCCAACTTACTTTAGAACAAACTTAAATATGCCCGTTTATTTAATAAAAAAGTCAAACTAGTCTAGTCTGGCTCAACTATTAACAAGCTTAAACAAAATAATGTATTCGTAAGCAAGCTTAGGAGCTTGAGTTGATTTTAGTGTACATAATATGTTTGTGAGTGTATGTGTGTGTGTGTAAATATACTTATATAGACTAAAGATTGAATCGTGTAAATTTGTCAATAAATTCATAAGATATTAAATTATTATTTATAATTTACTAATAACATAAATAGTCCATTTCATAATAAAAGTTACATAATATTTATATGAAAAAATTAACTTTCAACAATACAAGGTTGGTGGATCTACTTTTTATAAGTTCATAAACGAAAATCAAGCTATTTAATTAACTCAAACAATATAGTTCCAACTATAATTTAGTTATTGTAAGATTGAATTTAATCAACCATGTGTTGGCCTTATTCCGTGACAAATTTGCTTGTAATACAGCACTTAGAAACTCTGTATTTAGGTGGGAATCATGTAAGGGTAGTGTGTGAGAGAGTGAAGAAATGTTTAAGATTGTGCAATGAAGCAAGGACTTGCGACTTGATCTCACGGGACACTCGCGGCTTGCAAGCCACCAAAAGTTGCACACGCACAGAGCATGCAGGGGAGCTGAACAGTCATGCCAGCTGGAGCACTACAGGACAAAAATCCAAACTGGCCATTCAGTTAGCTCGCGGCTTGAACTCGCGACTCAGTCAAGTCGCGAGGTCAAGTCGCCAGCTAACCCTGTTTTGGAAAAGCTAACTCTTTGCATTCCATTCTCACACCAGTATAAATACCCCTCATTCCCAGAAAATATGAGTGGCCATTCAGAAAGAAAAACCCTAAGAGAGGTTTCTTAAAAACACCCACCCAATTAGAGAGAGCTACTCATTCTTAGAGAGAAATCTTTGTAGTCTCTTCTCATTCCCTCTTTTCATTGTCATACCTATTGAGAGAAGATTTCTATCCAAACACTACCCACACCCATTTAGAGTGTTGAGTGTTTTTGGAGTTTTGGGAAGCATTGGAAGATGCCAAGGATGGCGGATGTTATGGATTATAGCGGAATCTAGTAAGCTAGAAAAGAAAAAGATTCGGCGCAACCTCGTTGAAGCAAGAAGCTTGAAGGGCTTAGGTACATCAGGTAGATTAAGCTTGGAGGGTCTATTGCTGTTTATGTATCCCAACTACATTTTCTAGTGGATTATTGACTGCTTGGAGGGTGGCGGAGAGGTTTTACGCCGAGGGTTTCGGTTTCCTCTTCGATAACACATCGAGTGCTGTCCTTGTGTTTGCATCTCTCTTCCCTTTATCTTTGCCTTTTATTTTCTGTTGTGGATGTGATTTTAATTGGCTTAAATTTTTTACCAATTCTATTTCATAGCTTTTGTTCATTTTCCGCACACTAGTTGTTTGACATAAAGCTTGAATTGGTTATTTTGTTATTGGAGGGTCTAAACGTTCAAGGGTGTTTTACACACTAATTGAACTTTCAATTGGTATCAGAGCGGGTACACTTATTGGAGTTTAAATACCTAAGTGTGATCCTTGACCCCTTGTGTTTATTTTCCATGGATTGTGCTTTGTATGCCTCTTTGTATGATTTGGTTGGTGATAAATGTAACATGCCACGTGTTTGTGAAAATGCCTCCATAAGTGTTAATTCTCATAAGTGTGATGACATGTTATTTGAATCTATGGGTGTTGTTGACAAATTCTTGAAAAAAATGCTAAGAAGTTTCAAAAGAATTTGAGCAAGTTATTTTGTGAAAATGATGATTTGATTGCTAAGCTTAATGAATCCAATGAATTGGTTGAGAAATATAAAAAACTTGCTGAAATTTCTCTTAAAAAGCTGAAAGAGTTTGAATATTTGAATGTAGACTTGGATGCTAAACTTTTTTTGTCTAACAAACTTGTTGATGAGTTAAAATGTAAAAATGAATCTCTTAAGATGCATGCCAAGTATTTGATTGCTGAACTTATTGCTAAAAAGGATGATAATATTTGTTGCAATCATGTTGTGGTACCCGATTTTGTGCCTAGTGTGTGTTCTACCTTAAAGGACAAATCGGTGTACATTCCTTCATATAAAAGAAATCAAAAGGTGGAGAGAAAGGCTATTAAGTCAAAGCCTCCGTTTAGGTCTCAACCTAAGGTTTTAAATGAATCTAAGTTTGTTCCAACTTGCCACCATTGCGGTGTGATCGGTCATATAAGACCTCAATGCTCCAAGTTGAAAAGGGAACAAAACAATGTTGCTAGATCTCTTCCCAAAAAGCCTAGTAGACCTAAACACATTGTGTGTCACCATTGTGGTGCCTTTGGCCATCTAAGACCTCAATACTCTAAGTTTCATGCTTTTAAAAGAATCAAAAGAAAAGAGAAACTTGAGTTTTTTGGAAATTGTGCTAAAAAGAGTAAACTGGTTTTGAGTGAAAATAGCATGTTGTTAAAGAAAATGTTTAATGCTCTTAACTCCTTAACTATGTGCATCTCCGGTTCTCATTCTTCCAACCCTCGTCTCGCTTCTCTTGAGACACTCATTCCAAACAATCGTTCCGTTTGGATGAGGAAGGGTTCATATGGTTGAGCTTTTGCTCTTTTTGGTCCTTAATCTAATTCTTTCGATCATTATAGGACCCTTCATGCATTAAATGTCATATCATCATGCATTTTGTGCATCTTGCATTTATTTGTATGCATTGTTTTGTTCTTGATCTTACTTTTATGTTTTTGCTTTGTGTGAGTAACAAATCCAAAACCACATAAAAAGTGAAAAATTCAAAAAGTTTGATCGTATATGTTTGAGCACATATCACATGTGAGTTTGGTCTTGTACCTTTGTACAAATGGCTTTGTGCATTTACGAGATTAGCTTATTAGTTTTGCACTTATATCTTTGTGGGAAAAATCTTGACATCTTTGTGTGATTGTTGTAAATCGATTTTCAAACTTGTCATGAATGATTAGTTAATAGTCATGTTGGTTTTGATACATGCGTAGACTTGTGCTTATATCTCTTCCCACTCTTTTATTTTTATTACTTTAAGAGCTCAATAAATGTAAATCTCAAAATAAAAAGAGATAATGAGCTGTAAAAGCCGTCGCATATACTAGTATTCGACTAGGAAAAAGGGAAAGCGACTTATATGAAAATGTATAATGCCCAAAAAGCCAAAGGCTTGTTCATCAAATTGAAATATCACAAATTTCAGGCATCGATCTCAAAATGAGATGTTTTGATTTAAAATGATTAAATGTTATGAATTATAAAGAAGCTAAATGAAAAGCTTCATCGTATGTAATCATTTTCTTGTGGGAGGTTATATATGTTCATTTCTATAATTGAGATTGACCACTTGGCTTAGTACTAATTGTGTATGACTTGATTGAATTGATCATTGAAACTTCACTCTAGACTAAGGACTATTCCACATTTGATACACACACAAAACACACATGTTTAATGTTCAATGAATGTCTTATTCATTTGTTAGATTGTACTTGTCTAAATGTGATGTATGTGTGCTCAATCTTATATAGATTAATCCAAAAAGGTTTTTGATCATTTTATATGTATTTGGAAGTGATTTTTATCACTCTTTGTGTTTATGTTTAGTACTTACTTTGTTTTTCATTGTTTAAACATGTTCTGTGTTGAAAAACAGGTGTCAGAGTTGTTCGCGACTCAGCTGGCAACTTGCCAGTCGTGAAACCCCAGTCGCGAGTTCATCCAGAAGTTTTGGCAACTCACTCGCGACTCACTCACGACTCACGAAAATTTTCGCAACTAAACCTGGCGACTAAACCTAGCGACTCACCCAGTTGCGAAATGCCCAGAATCAGCTTTTTATAGAGCTTTTTCGTGGGAAACTTGTTTTAAACCTCTCCCATCCTCTTTTAAACCCTTCTTTCAATATTTTTACATCAAAACTCAATCAATTTGAATGGTTTTTCATTCCTTTAACATCTCTAAGGTAATTATAAATTCTTTTCATTAATTTTGATCCTTAGATTATGTTTTGGAGAGTTTTGTACTCTTGGTTGGGATTTTCATCATAGGGGTTGGGAAAACTTATTTTTTGTCAAATTTTTTCATAGGATTGGTTTCTTTTGTTGATTTGCATTGGTTGTTGGCCCCTTGTGGCAAAAAGAACATGTATTAAGGGTGGATTTCATGATATTCATGCATTGTTTCACATTATTGTTCATAATGTGCATGCTAGGTGTTTGATAAAATGCCTCTTAGACATTTTCTCGCTTGTTTGGACTTCGATGAGTACCAAATTTTGGGGTTTCTCATATTTCCACATTAGGAACATGTTTGACTCATTGGTTGTGTATTTAACACACCTTGCCCCACATGTGCATTTTTCATGCATTGGTCATGCATTGCACTTAGCCACCTCTTGCACACACCTTTGCTACCCTTGTCATGCATTGGTCTATACCTTGCTTCTTCATCCTAGCATGTCATGTCTACCTTATGTTCTGTAGCATTTTACATTGTCTTAGGTTTGAGCTTCATTTTCTCATTCATCTCGCACCTCTCATGCATCATTAGCATTGTTTGTACTTTCATCTCTTGCCCTCGTTTCTTCTTGATCATTTGTCTATTCCTGACAAAAAGGGGGAGAGTATACTCTAGAGAGTATACCGGAGAGTTTTTGTCATTTCTATATGACTCTTGTGCACATCCTTAGGGGGAGAAATTCTATTTCTCGTGCACATTTATAGGGGGAGAGATTTTCCATAGTGGAGATGCATATACCAAGGGGGAGAAGATATTGTGTTAATTAGAAAGCTTTGTTCTGTTTATTTTCTTGTTGGCTTTATGGTGCTTTGTGTTATGCTTTGTTGTTCTCATCGCTTCATGTTTGTGTATTGGACATGCATACTTCCTTATGCTATTGTGCTTCATTGAATGCATGTTTGAATGATCAATTGCTTTGCTATATGATCATTGTAGTCATTTCTATATGACTGTTTTGGTGTATGATCAAGTTGCTCATATATTTCACATCATGTTTACTTGATCGCAATTTACTTGTTAAATTATACTTGTCCTTTTATTACTTACTTTACCTTGAGGGTCTAATATGTTTTGTGCAAGTGTTTCAAGTTACAAGTATATATGTTCCAAGTGCATCACAACCTCTCATCACTTTGAAGGGGAGAAACTTTAAGCACTTTTAGTTTATATTGTTTAAGTTTATATTCAGTATTTTGTGCTTTGTACCCATGTTGCTTCTGTAAGCTTTTAGGGTTAAGTTTTATGCATATCTGTAGGCTTTATGGTCTGTATCATGCTTTATGTAGCCTTTTATACTTTGTTAAATCAATACTTTTAATTAAATGTCATACATTTTCTTGTTAAGTACTGTCACTCTTGTGCCCTTTTAGGATTGTTCCTAGATGTATATACTTAGTGTATTATGCATTGGTTGAGTGTTAGGCATACAAGTAACTTGCATTGTTCTTGTTTTGCTTGTATGTTCAAGTGTTCATTCCAAGTGTGAATGAGCATTGTGATCACTACCTTGTAGTGATTACTTGTTTGATCAAGCCATGGTTCGTTTCTTATCTTCATCCTTGCTTGATCACCTTATGCCTGTCTCATATGCATTTCATGTTTTCTACATACAATGATCATGGTGTATTGTTGTGTTTTAGGAGTTTCATGCTCATATGATTCAAGTGCTTTACAGTTTCTAGATTTAGATGTGAGTGAGTTTTGCCATTGTTCCCAAACTCACGTTTAAGTCTAGATTCTGTTTTAGGATGTTTTGTCACGGAATAGCCAAAGGGGGAGATTGTAAGGTTGAATTTAATCAACCATGTGTTGGCTTTATTCCGTGACAAATTTGCTTGTAATACAGTACTTAGAAACCCTGTATTTAGGTGGGAATCATGTAAGGGTAGTGTGTGAGAGAATGTGAAGAAATGTTTTAAGACTGTGCAGTGAAGCAGAGACTCGTGGCTTAATCTCGCGGGAGGCTCGCGGATTGCAAGCTGCCAAAAGTTGCACACACGCAGAGCATGCAAGGGAGCTGAATAGTCATGCCAACTGGAGCACTACAGGACAAAAATCCAGACTGGCCATTCAGTTAGCTCGTGGCTTGAACTTGCGACTTAGTCAAGTCGCGAGGTCAAGTCGCCAGCCAACCCTGTTTTGAAAAAATTGACTCTTTGGATTCCATTCTCACAACAGTATAAATACCCCTCATTCCCACAAAATATGAGTGGCCATTCAGAAAGAAAAACCCTAAGAGAGATTTCTTAAAAACACCCACCCAATTAGAGAAAGCTACTCATTCTTAGAGAAAAATCTTTGTAGTCTTTTCTCATTCCCTTTATCATTGTCATACCTATTGAGAGGAGATTTCTATCCAAACACTACCCATACCCATTTAGAGTGTTGAGTGTTTTTGGAGTTTTGGGAAGTATTGGAAGATGCCAAGGATGGCGGATGCTATGGATTATAGCGGAATCCGGTAAGTTAGAAAAGAAAAAGGTTCGGTGCAACCTCGTTGGAGCAAGAAGCTTGAAGGGCTTAGGTACATCAGGTAGATTAGGCTTGGAGGGTCTATTGATGTTCATGTATCCCAACTACATTTTCTAGTGGATTATTAACCGCTTAGAGGGCGGCGGAGAAGTTTTACACCGAGGGCTTCGGTTTCCTCTTCGATAATACATTGAGTGTTGTCCTTGTGTTTGCATCTCTCTTCCCTTTATCTTTGCCTTTTATTTTCTGCTGTGGATGTGATTTTAATTGGCTTAGATTGTTTACCAATTCTGTTTTATAGCTTTTGTTCATTTTCCGCACACTAGTTGTTTGACATAAAACTTGAATTGGTTATTTTGTTATTGAGGGGTCTAAACGTTCAAGGGTGTTTTACACACTAATTGAACTTTCAGTTATTATTAAATTTGTGAAAGGGTAAGAGTTTACTATATATAGAAAAATAATAAGTTAATCATGTTGCTTGTGAATAAGTTCGAGCTCGCCTTACAAGAGAATTAACCAAGTCTGAACAGATAATCTACTTTGATGACAAGCTCAAGCGAGACGTTCGAAAAAAGGGACTTATGATTTATAGTTTAGAGTTAAAATATTAGGTTGACATGTTAAATCAATATCTGGTCAGTGGTCACGAAGATCTTAAAGTGTCTCTTTGTTTTTTCTAATAAACTTTATCAAACTTTGTACAAATCAGATAATTAGATGTCATCAAATCAAAGTTTTTTTCCCCCCACAAATAGTTTCAGCAGTATTAGGCTCAAGATCGGCACTCATCAGTCTTCCCATTGGAAAGAGGCAGAGGTACCACTAAGCTATAGGGTAATGAAATCAAAGTAAATTTTGAGATACATGACCAAATACATAATCAACATTCAGGTGACTCATCACTCAAGTCTAATGGACTTCATGACTTTGGCAAGACGTGTATAAGTAACATGTGGTAAACTTTTCATCTCATTCTGCCTTTTATGTCAAATAAACTTCATATTTATGAAAAAAAGACAAGATAATGTGTCACAGCACATACTAATCTGACAAGAACTAGAAAATAGTAACACTACTCATTAAACATTCAAGACGTCATGCATCTTGGTATTTTTCATCTAGCTCTAACAACTAATGCAAGCACAAGGAAATGAGAATGCCACAGAGAAACTCTACATGCCTTTCTTCAAGAGGTCAGCGGTTTCATTTTCTACGTGATATTGCTTACAAGAAATCCACAAAAGAAACTTTTGAGAACAGGCCAACTGTTCAATGAACTTGTTCCTGTGATCACCCCTCTACAAGGCAAATCTCGACAATGACATCTCTAAGGGATATTTGCTCTAGGAAGCAATCCAGAACCTAAGAAGAAAAGTACAATGTGAAAGAACAGGATAAAATACAAGCTAGATATATTGTTGCAAGAATATTGGTGATTTTATGGATAAGAACTTTTTACATAGAAGACAGACTATATTGAAATATTTAGGAAAAATGGTGAACTAATCAATTCAGTTGAAATACTAATGCAACAGAAAAGGAACTACAGCCCTAATGAGAGGTCATTTGGAAAGAACTTATAGTCAAACAATGAAGAGAGATACTCGCATGAATTTTTATTTTTATTTTTGAAATGGTTAGAAATCTCCTAAGCTACTACCCATACCCCTCCCCTCACCCTCAACCCCTACCTAGGGAGGTGCCATCAGACGAAATGGGTCATTGGCAAGATACTCGCATAGAATTGCTTCTGCTGTATCTCTTCAAGTTCATTGTCCCAGGATGCAACACATAAAGCAGGAAAGAAATACAAGGCCAACCAATGTCAGGGCACTTTTGAGTGTCCAAAATAACACCTTTTGCTTCTTTCATCTTATCAAGATCATATTTCTGAGTGACATCACTATAACAAATTACCTGCCACTGAAAATGCCCTTCTTCAACCATCATCAGTTCTCTTCCAATAATTTCTCAATTGAGAATGCAACCATCATATTTGATAATCATTAGTTTTTTATATTACACAATTTCAGTTTTAGTTTTCAAAAGTTAGTTTTCTCTTGCTCACTTTGCCCGGCTTTCACCATCTCGTTGGTTAGACAATTACATGATAGAGCCAAACGGTGCCATTTTCCAGTAACTTTAACAGTGCCTGATGTGTTGTAACAACAAAGTCGGGAAAGCCACTTCTTTGCACTTAAGAAGCTTAGTTGATCAAACCCAGTAGATTCATAAGAACCTAAGAAGTTTATTTAAAAGCGATAAGAACAACGTAGAGCAGATGAAAGTCCAGAACTAGGAATTTAAGGAATTAGTCTTAGCCTCTTAGGAATGAACTCAACATTGTGGTAAGCAATCCAAACATCCTTAATACTCTTTATCTTTAATGCATAGGAAGTTCAACAATTTTTTTGCAAAAAAAATTGGGACTGATGGCTTTACTTAATGAAGATGAAAGTTGGAGTAATAATCAAACTAGGAAAAGAAATATCATCTATCACAGTCTTCTTCTCTACTTTTTTCCCCCAAATAGCAATCTACAAATCATAATTAACCTCATAGTTTGGAAATTCAAGAAATTTACCTAAGCTGCAGCACTGTTTCTTCAGAGCTTGACCTCTACATCAACACCAGCAGGAAGATCAGGTTGCATCAAGGAATCAATTGTTTGTGCAGTTCGGTAAAGAATATCAATGAGGCGCTGGTGTGTACGGATCTCAAAATGGAATCTTGCATCTTTGTGCACATGTGGTGATTTGAGAACGCGATAGATTCGCTGCTTGGTTGGTAATGGAACAGGACCCATGGTTTTTGCATTTGTAGTCCTTGCAGCATCCAATATCTGCTTGCAGGAGTCCTCTATTAGGGGCACCCAGTATGATCTAAGCTTTTTGATTTTCTGCTTTGGGGCCATCTGCAAACAAAACGTCATTTTAGATTATTACAATTCTACTAGAAAGGTAGAAAAAATGACAGACAAATACAGAAAAGATATATTTTGATTTTTCAGCCAGCTCTGACTTCTTTGTTGTTGGCCTCGTGGTTATTTTCAACGACTTAAGGGTTGTTCATATGGCCATTTCATATATCCTTAATGGCCAAGCAGTAGTGAAGGGTGTGAAATAAATCTCTAAAGCAACTAAAAAGTTCTCTTTGTCGCAAGCCAAAACATTTGCTGCTTAGCAAGGTGCTGCATTATAAACAAGGTGGTACTATTATTGAAGAGAGTGACTACATGATCTATTGGTTGATGTTTACACAGAAGTCCGTTCCAGAATCAGATAGGTGAGAGGAATAGTCGCAGCTCGCAGGCAACAGTTGAGTCAGAACTCTAGCATATGAATATATAAGAAAAGGCAAAACTGACATATGAGGAGCTACTTCATTGACAAGAACATTTCCAGACTAAAAACTGAACTTGACTAATCCCAACTGTCTGAGGAACATCTTTTACATGGAAATAGGAAATGATTCACTTAACTCCAAATTACAATTTGTACATGTAATCCTGTAGCAACTTACTCCTCGGGATCATAGCTTCATCTTCAACTCCATTGAAGAACAGATTTTACAGTACAAGACTTCAAATCAATTTCTTTAGCAGTGAAAGTTACTCTCATGAAATAAAATCCAAATTGCACAAAGTATTACATAGTAGGGGTGTCAAATGGGTGGGTTTAGGGTGGACATAATTAGGTTGGGTATATAAAACTCATTTACCCATTAAAATCCATTTAACTAATTGCTTCTAACCCAAATCCAACCCAACCCAATTATAATGGGTAAACCCCAACTCACCCAATTATCAAAATTACCAAAATTACCAAAATGCCATTAAAGTGAAAACCCTAACACTTTCTTGGATTCCCTTTTCCACTCTCTCGTCTCCATTCTTGGGATTAAAAAATTCCAGCACATCCACATCAGCAATTATATTAAAAATCCAAATAAAAAAATATTTTCTTTCCTTTTCTATTTTCTCTCACTTTCTTGGCAACCAAACAGTACAACAAATACAAAGAAAGGTCATTTGAAGCTCAAAACTTTCCCAAGAAAAAAAAAAAATTTTCTTTACAATGGCCTCAGTTGCGAAAAAAACTTCTTGCTATATCAACAACGATCTTTCCTCCTTCTCGTCTTCTTCTTCTTTCTAGAAAGCCTACGATGGCAGCTACTGCTCCGATCTTGGCCAATTAATGCATCGGCGGCGGCTCCCATGTCGGCTTTTGCCTCCGCCAATGCTACCCAAGATTGGACCAAGCTCCTTCACGGTAATTTTCTTCTCCACTACATCCTCACAAAATGGAAATCAAAAATCCAAACTTTCTTTTTCTTCTTCTGATTCTCATTTCTGTGTCTATTTTTGCTTTTACAGTGATTCTGATTGGTTTCTATGAAGATCTAATTCAACGAGTTTGGCTGAAATCATTGGTTTGATTTTTGATTTCGGTGTATTATGGCGAAGATCTACAAGTTTCAGTGGTAAAAAGCTATGATTGTTTTCTTTTTTTATTGTATTTTTGTGTTCTGTATTTTATTTCATATTTTTATGAGGTTTTGTGTAGAGAAGAATAGTGAAAGATCAAAGAGAGAGAGAGCAAGCGAGAGAGAGAAGTGTTTGGAAGCCGAGAAAATGAAGGAAAATGAAAACCTTGAAACACTGAAATGTCTGAATTATGGAAAGGGTTGGGTTGAATTTGGGTAAATTGTTTTTGGGTTGAATGGGCCTCATTGGGTTTTTATTTAAAACTCAATAATCACTAGGTCTAATTGGGTTTATGTCCATTTAACCCAACTAATAATTGGGGTTCAATTAGAATTGGTGAGTTTGGGTGGGCAAATAGGTTTAGGATTATTTTACCATCCCCAATTTTTTCAAATACTTTACCCCACACCACAACTCATTTCTTTTCTCGACCAAGATGTGTTTGGAAATCGTGATTCTGTGTCCAGATCTACCCTTTTTTTTCTCAATAATTTGTAAAATGATTTTGGGATTTTTTTTTTTTAAAAAAAAAAAAATTAGCTTGTAGTGTGCTTTTGTACTAAAATCTCATTATTTCTCTTTCTATGTGTGTGTGTTTCTCTTAGGGGAAAAAAATGGAAAGAATGTCCTCAAACAACTCTCAACTTTAGGGATACACTAACACCACTTGAATTTTTTTTTTTTTTTCTTTTAGCATTAATACCTAAACTTCATACATGTGTCAAATAGTTATTTTCATTAGTGTATTGTTTAATAAACTAATTTTCTAGTAATGTGACATGCACAACGTGGACAAAAATAAAAACAAAGCCAATTGTTGCAAACCGATTGAGAAGATGAGACAAACTTAGGGTCTATGAAAGGGGGGGGGGGGGGGGTGGTGTTGAATTAGACAATGCCATTAGCGATCATGTCGAAGCCAAATTTTGTGGCCTTACCAGTTGCCACTGGTCATGCCATTCATAGTCTTGCTTTGAATAAGAAATTGATTAATTGTAGGTTGACATTCTTAACCCATAATCAACTCTTTTTTTTTTTTTTTTTTTTTTTTTTTTTTTTTTTTCTAGAACTTTTTATTAAAGATCAAATAAGTTTGTTACATCATGGATAAGAGCTTGCTCAATAAAGCAAGGGGTCTCTTCAATCCAGGCAATGAAATCAAAAACACCAATCGCGTGTTTTACTAATAAGTGAGCTGCTTTGTTCCCTTGTCTCCTAATGTGGGAAAATTATATTTTGCAGAAAACCTCACACAACTCCTGCATTCCTTGAACAATGGCAGATACAGAGTAAGGCCGATTTGAATCATCACTCAATGCACGATGAATAATGAGCGAGTCACCTTCAATGACAACTTCTTGAACGCCAATGTCCTTTGCAAATAACAGTCCTGTTTCGTACGACATAGCTTCGGCCTCCATAGCACCTAATGGTGCATCCAATCTCTTGCTCAAAATAGCTTCTAGTCTGCCCATGTCATCTCTGACAATCACTCTAATTCCCATTGCTTTTTGTTGCGCAAAAACAGCCACATCTACGTTGACTTTGAAGACATTTCTTGGTGGAGGGACCCAAGCGCCCCTAGTATCAGCCTCAATGACTTTTGAATCATTGCCTGCCTTGGTAGCTTTATACTCCTCTAAGTAGTGCTGAGCTCAGTATACCATCTCCCTACCCGTTCGGCCCTTCCCTCCTGTCCATATCACATTCCTATTATTCCACATGGTCCAAGCAATACAGACCAACTGAGCCACCTTATCTTCATCTACCCGATCCTCCACCATTAGTTCCCACAACAACTCTATGAATGATGGCACACTATCTCGACTTGGCAGCACAGCTAACTTCGACCATGACCAGACCTCTCTTGCTTTTGGACACGACCAAAATAAGTGGCCGTTTGTCTCGGCACCCGCTTTGCATCCATCATAAGTTTGATCTTGCAACACATTCCTTTTCTTAAGACTAGCCTTAGTGGGTAGTACGTCCTTGCATGCACGCCATGCAAAATGGCATACTTTGTGTGGTAATGGTAGGTCTCATAGCCTTCTCCAAAACAACCTCATTTTACTGTTATCTGAGCTTGCACCTTTGTCTTCAGGTTTGTAAAGTCTCATTCTACACCATAGGCACTTCTAACATTGAACTTTCCATTAGGTGTCTCTACCCAAATTAGTTTGTCAGGGGGGAGGCATGAACTTAAAGGAATACCTTTAATCACCTCTACTTCAAATGGCATGAAAAGTGCATCAATAACGTTTTTCTTCCAACCTCCTGTGGCTTGGTCAATCAGCTCATTTACTATAGTGTCTTGTTGCAAGAACATCCTGGGTGAGGGAACTTTGTATGTGGAGAATGAAGGTAACCACTCGTCACCCCAAACACGAATGCTATTGCCGTTGCCAACTCTCCACTACGCCCCTTCCCTCACCAAGTGTTGGGCAGACATGATATTACGCCATGAGTAAGAAGGGTTGTTACCAAGTGAAGCATCAATGAATTCACACCGAGGAAAGTATCTTGCCTTGGGCACCTAGTACACTAAAGAGTTTGGGTTGGTTTGGAGTCTTCAACCCTGCTTGGCTAGAAGGGCCAAATTGAAATGCTCGAGTTGTCTAAAACCCATACCACCCCAGCTATTTGGCACAAACAATTTTTCCCAACTAAGCCAAGCAATTCTCTTTTCTTCCTTCTGTTGGCCCCACCAAAAGTTCCTTGTCATGCTAGTCAACTCTTCACAAAGTGCATCCAGTAACCTGAAGCAGCTCATGGTATACGTTGGTATAGCTTGTGCAATTGCCTTAATGAGTACCTCCTTTCCCGCTTTTGAAAGCATCTTTTCCTTCCATCCCGCCAACTTTTTATGAAGTTTCTCCTTTATCTCATTGAAAGTATTTCTTTTGTTCTTTCCCACTAATGAAGGCAGCCCCAAATACTTCTCATGTTTCTTTATAACTTGTGCACCAAATCTTTGTTTAATCTCCTGTTGGATAGCCATGGGGGTATTTTTGCTGAAGAAAAGTGATGTTTTGGCCCGATTAAGCTGTTGGCCCAATGCTTTCTCATAGACTCCTAGAATTCTTTGAAGAGCGTTGCATTCAGGAATAAACGCCTTACAAAAAATTAAGCTGTCATCTGCAAAGAAAAGATGTGACAACTTTGGGCCACCACGACACACAACAACACCTTGCAACTCTTTATTTGTAACAGAGGCTTGTATCATTGCCGAGAGACCTTCTGCACATAAAATAAAAAGATAAGGTGATAAAGGGTCCCCTTGACGAATTCCCCTAGTTGGAATAATATTACCCCTAGGCATCCCATTCATTTTTACTGAGTAAGTGACAATTGTGACACACTGCATAATGAGTTTCCTCCATTTAACATCAAAACCCAGCTTGTCCATAATTTTATCCAAGCAAACCCACTCCACCCTATCATATGTCTTACTCATATCAAGTTTCAGCACCATCTCTCCCACCTTCCCCCCTTTTTTCTGGCTAATATGATGCATAGTTTTGAAAGCTACAAGAACATTATTAGTAATTAACCTGTCATGCACAAAAGCACTTCGGGTATCACTGATAATATAAGGTAAAATTTTCTTTAACCTATTTGCTATGGCGTTGGATGCAATTTTGTACACCACATTACACAGGCTAATAGGCCAATAATCAGTAACCTTCTTAGGCATCTTTATTTTAGGAATAAGTACAATATGTGTTTTATTAAAGTCAAGAGGGATAATACCATGGTTAAGAAAATTTAATATCGTTGCTGTGACCACATCACCACTTATCGCCCAAAATTGTTGGAAGAATGGGGTATGCCATCCGATCCTGGCACTTTTGGAGGGTACATTTGCTTCAAAGCCAGTTTAACTTCAACTGCTTTAAAGTTTTTGGTCAATGCCTGGTTCATTGAAGGAGTCACTTTTGGCTGGATGGCTTGGAGTAGTTCTGAAAATTTTGTGGGCTAACTTGTGGTAAATAACTCATTATAGTATGCCACCACCACCTCCTCCACCTTTTCATCATCCTCCTGCCAAGTCTCATTTTCATCCAATATTCTTTCAATGAAATTCTTTTTAAGTCGGGCTGAAGCTTTCGCATGGAAGAAGCTCGTGTTTCTATCCCCTGACTAAAATCAGTTAAGTCTTGACCGTTGTCTCCACATATTGGTCTCCTTCTCTGACCAACAATTAAGCTCAATATGGACACACTTTAACTCTTTGTTGATTTCATGGGATGGGGGTTGAAGTTCAAGCCACTCAAGCTACTTCTGCAACTCTGCAATCTTCCTTCCCACATGCCCAAACTCTCTTTTATTTCAGGCTTCTAAACTAACACGGCATTAGCCTAAGCAATTTTCAAGAACACCTCATGTGCTAAGAGCCAGGGGCAAGTGATCCGATACTGAGGAGGAAAGATGGAAAAGTTTGGCCTCAGGGAACAAGTTCATCCACTCCGGTGTTGCCAGGGCTCTATCCAGCCTCTCCCTTATTTGCATGCCATCAGCTTGATGATATCTCCACGTGAACTTTGGGCCGTTAAAACCCAAGTCATGGAAACCGCAAAAATTAATGGTATCAATGAAGTTCTTCATCTGTTGACGTGGTCTATCACTCCCACCCTCCTTTTCTGAAGCCCCTGTGATTTCATTAAAGTCACCAATAGTGAGCCATGACAACGTTAAAGTTCCTTTCAGATGTCTGAGTTTTGCCCACGACTCCGACCTCTTTGCTGTATCTGGGTTACCATAAAACCCAGTTAAATGCCACCACCCTACACCAACCCCACCATCCACTAGAGCATCAATATGTGTCTGAGAATACATCTGAACCTCCACTGTTGTTCCTTCCTTCTAGAGCAGTACCAGGCCCCCACTCTTTCCTTCACTAAGTACAATCAACCCATGTTTCATATTACACTTGTCCTTAACCATCTTCATCCACTCTCTATTTGATTTTGTCTCCATGAGGAAGACTATAATGGGATCTTCGTTGCTAACCACTTTTTCCAAGGCTTTAACTGATTAGAGGTTCCCAAGCCCCTAGCGGTTCCAACTGATGAGACTCATTGGACCCAACGCGACTGCTCAGTAGCCTTCGTCGATACCAAGTGTGTTGCCATAAGAATGCTCAAGCTTCTGGTTTCCTCGTCCAGTTTTAGTTTCTTTTCCATGCACGTAACCTCAGAAGAGTTAGTTTTAAGATAGTCACATTTTCTTTTTTGGTCACTCTCCAAATAAGTAAATTCCATTCCACCTTGGTTTGTTGAAGCCGGATGTGTACTAACCCAACCTTCTGTGGTTAGGTTTTCTTTAGATACCACCTGAAGCCCCACATGTCCAATATTCGGCCCAATAGATTTATTTGGAGAGGTTGGGGCCTTATTCTTAATTTTCTTAGGCCCTCTTTTACTATTCTTCCTACCAGCAGTAGTCTCATCCCAGCCCACTTCAAATTTGACCTCCCTAGGTGACAACTTAGATATTTAGGAAGGTAAGTCAGCTATTACCTTTTTCGGTGACTTCAATGGAGATCCCAGAATTTTCCTTGTACCACCGTTACTCCCGATATTACGCTCCTTGCCTGAAATTGCCAGATATGGGTTTGGATTTGAAATGTTTGATTTCAAAACGGCAGGCTCAGCATTAATTGCCTCATCAATCTCCTTTATTCTCGCCTCAAAATCCGGAATTTTTGTACGTGGGTCCCTAGTGTCAGTGCCATTCACATGACTATCTCTTTGAGCACCGCCGCTGCTACTTACTTCCACGGTCATCGACGCCGGCTGGGATTTAGTGACTCCATTTCCAACCTCTTCATGCTCCACCCCATCACCCTTTACTCATGATGTCATGTCCTTATGGTGGGCCAAAACCCGATCCTTAGTTCGTCGTGGTATGGGTCGGTTGGTACCCATGTTTTCAAATCCTTGTACCTCTACTATCAGACTGAACTGTGGTGCTCTAAGCCACGAGCCAAACTGCTACTCCTCCACTAATAGAGTGCCCTTACTGTTCAGCCATACATCGCAATCTTTATCATCATGCATAAGGAGTCCACACCAGTTACAAATGTTCGGCAGTCGCTCATACATGAACGAAACCCAGCCCTCTCTACCTTGATCCCACATAATCATTCTGCCTCTACTCAGTGGTTTTGTGACATCCACTGCCACTCTGACCCACATGAAATTGCCACCTTTCATTTCAACACCATCCTTTGGTCTGGAAACCATACCCAGAGTTGATCAGAGGCTTATCGCGGCCTCCACCGTCATTAACGAAAATGGCAAATTATGAATCTGTACCCAAAACAAAGTTCTATCAAAGCTTAGATCTTGGACTGGGCATGAACCATCATACCATTGTAAGACTACCAAGTGTCTGTCAAAAGCCCATGGCTCTCCTTGGAGAACCTTCTCCGCATCCACCTCCAGTTCAAAGGATCTTAATTGGATGTTTCCACCTGCTGCGCTCACCACAAAGTTTCTTTTAGGATGCCATATTGGTCTGAATGTTCTCGCTACTGCCTCAATATTAATTGATCTCCTAGTGAAAAACTTTGCGGCAAGTACAAACTCCGCTTCCTTTTTATCTTTTGATAAGTCACACATCATACCCTCTGCTTCGGACAACGACAACTTCCTCCACTGTTGAGCGAGATCCTTCATGTTGCCTCATTGGTAGCGCACTAGACAAACTCCAGTCCTCCTAGTACAACGTACTAGAGGGAACGAACGTCCTTCTCTTCAAGGAGGCAAACTATGCTATAAGGGTGAGTGGGGACCTACTCACACCCTGAGAACTTTTCTCTGTATTGATGTAACCCATAAACAACTTGAATTAACGTAATTAATTATTTGGGTCAAAGTAGGTTGACCTTCTTTCACACGATCTCATTTAACCCATATAATTAAATATCCTTTTTTTTTTAAAAATATCTAAACCTACATTTAAATTTTAAAAAAGAAAAATGTGTAATTAAAAATTTTATAAGGGTTAAGTTGTAATTTTGATCCAACAAAACCTATTATACTTAAGCTTCTATCCAAACAAGCATAAACTCATTTCTACTTTCTAGTTATAGTAGAGTTGTCATTGCTGCTGATGTTGATGCTGTCTTTTTCTCATCAATGAGTTCTCTCTCATGTTTGGATTTTTTTTTTTCTCTCCTCTTGCATTGTTTTCATATCATTTCTCCCTTTCTTTGCAGTTCTCCGCAACCAACAACAATTAAAATAGAATCCCAATTAGGGCTATAAATGAACTAAGCTGATTATGAACAACTAGAGCTCGGCTCGATAAAAAACTCGTTCATGTTAGTTTGTTTATAAATAAGTCAAACTTGAGCCTTAATTTTAGGCTCGTTTAATAAACAAGCTGAGCCCAAGCAAAAAATCTTGTTCACGAATAAGCTCGTGAGCTATTAGGCTTGATACAAAACAATTCAAGCATAGATTCATTTATAAGTTTATATGTGTTAGTTAAAGATAATCTTTAAACATATCTTAATAATACCATGACCAACATGGGACCACTACCCATTACCTTAATTTTTTCCTTCCCTCTAAACTGACCAAAAACCACTTTAGACCATAGTTACATTTAAAAATAAATTAGTTAGTTAAGTAGGTCACATATGATCCTTCCCCATCAATCATCTAAAGTAAAGTTATAAAACATGTTAATATTTTCTTATTCATAATAATTACAAACAAGTATTTTTCTAGTTCTTCACCATCTAACGTAAATGTAAAAATTGTATTTTGAATATTTGCTAAAACTGTAGTAGACAAGGAATGATGAATTAATTAATTTAATTATGTAAAATTTTAATTTGAATAATGGTTAATCATAAGTAGGACTAGACACATAATAAAATGAGTATTTTGTTTTTTTTTTTTCTTCTTAATTTTAGAGATTTAAGCATTTGATAATGTAATTTTTTTAGATCTCAAGCTCAAAAGCTTGACCTAAGCTCGAGTTTGAACTTGATATGAAGCTTGAGCTTGGCTTGACTAATTAATCAACCCAAGCTCAACTCGAGCTTTTTAGCTTTCTTACAAGCTCAAGCTCAAACACTATTTTTAGGCTTGTCACGAGCTCAAGCCAAGCTTGAGCTTTTGACTTTTTCTAACGAGCCAAGCTTGAACATGCACTACTCGACAAAGCTTGGCTCGTTTACAACCATAATCCCAATGACCTTCTTTCATTAACTTTCTCATGTATTTTTTTTTTTTTTTTTTTTAAGTAGTGATATTGCTCTTTTGGCTAGTGTGGATTGTGGACACTCTATTTTGTACTGATTTATTAAAAATCCCTAGTCTCAATAATGAAACTGGCCTAATCCTCTCTCATCAAGTATAAAAAACAAATAAAGTTTTGTTTTTACAACTAAGGTATACTCAAGTTTCTATGTTTGAATACATTATAAATAATACTAACCCAACTCTAAACAACTATCAATAAAAGTACAAGTAAAAAAGTATCACACTAAGGGTGAGTTTGGTTTAACTTTTTGATATTCTGTTTTTTGAAAAAAGTGGAGGTTTTAAAAAGTGCAGTATGAAACTGGGCTTTTTGAAAAAGTTGAGTATTTGGAAAAAGCTGTTAAAAAGTGTTTTTTGAAAAAGCTGAGTGTTTAGCTAGCACTTATAAAAGTGGCGGTTTGAGTGATAAATTATCAAAAAGGACAATGTATATATAATGGAGTTTGTTTCATACTTAAATCAACTACTTCATAATACTTAAATCAATTTTTCTTCATTCATTTCTAAAAACTACATTCATAATATTTTTACAACACCTTTACAAAAAATCATTTGTGATAAATTGATACTGATTTTAATTTGAACGTATTATTAAAATTATTTTTTTCTCACCAGTATCAGTTAATAATAATCTACCATTTAAGATTTATTGTGAATGTATTGTGAAAATAATGTGATAGCATTTCCTTCTTCTTTTTTCCCTGTCTTTTTTTCTCCTCCACACACGTACCATATTTCCTTCTTTTTTCCTTTTTTTTTTTCCTTTTTTTTTTTCTCTCCTCCACATACGTACCCTTACTCTTTTCTTTTTTTGCTTCTTTCCTCTTTTTTCCCTACCACTTCCTCCAAACTCTTGAACATTCTTGAGAGCTCTCTTTCTTCCTCTTTCGTTTTTTATTTTCTTTCTTCCTTTCTCCCTTTTCTCTTAGCGCTTCGTCTACAAGTTTTTTTTCCCTTTATCCCATCAAAACACACAAACTTAAAGGTCACACACAACCATACCATTTGATTCTCATCAAACGAAGATAGAGAGAGGGGGAAATCGCCAAGGGAGGAAAATCGCCTCCGTCATCTGCTGATCTGCTTCGCCAAGGGAGGAAAATCGCCTCCGTCATCTACTGATCTGCTTTGTCTTCACCACCGCCTGTCTTCCTCCCCACCCGCTGCTTGATCTCTTCCCCACTGCCAACAACATTCAATAGAAATGGGTCAGATGGGTTTTTTTTTTTTTTTTTTTGTGTGTTTTGATTCCATTATTGAGTTCCTTTGTAAAATTGTGTTATAAACAAAGTGGGTTTGCGCAATTTAGGTTTTTAAGAAAAACTAGTGGGCAATTTGGGAAATTTGCGCAACTTCCAATGATAACATGAAACGCGCTTTTTTGCAACGGGGCTCCTTGCTACTTTCACAATTTGGGCTTTTCCTTCACAAATGAAAATGCAGCTTTTTAGAAAAAAATAACTTTTAAAAACTTACCAAACACACATTTTATTTTTTGGGTTTCAAAAAGCACGTTCCAGCTTCCAAAAGCTTAAACAAACAGGCACTCAGATGAAACCAAATGTATCTTCAAAATTTAAAACAAGTTTAGAGCCTACTCTAAAACTTAAGTATAAAAGAATCGACATAATACATTTGTTATGTGTGTACTTAAATATTTTTTTATTTTCTATTTAAATATTTTTTTTGATATATAGTTTATCTTCTTGTGGATGACTTGATGAATTCTAACATACTATTTATTTGTCATATATACATGGTAAAAATTATTTGAAAGCGTTACAAATATATAAAACAATAATAAATTTTTAGAATGTAACATTTTGTGTGGATGCCTTTTTTTGCCTCCCAGGCCTAAGGATCCTGGGCCAAATACTTGTGGTTTGGTGGACTAGGCTTGGTTCACTGCAGCTAATGGCCTGTTTACAAACCAAGTGGTGCACAGGGCAAGGATCCTACAACACATATACACTATCAAGCAGGAATATATATATATATATATATATATATACATATATATATTGAACAGCAAGGATAATAGTAAAAGGAAAAAACGATGTAACAAGGAAAGAAAAAAAAAAGAACACAAAGACTGTTGGGGATCCTCAAGTCAATATGAAATATTTGATTTATCTTCTTAATTATGGATTACAATGTGCTCACTAAGACGTGTTATAAGGTTCAAACTCTTTGAATCCGAGTATGTTCTATAGTGGCTGTGCTAGGATACTGGAGAGTATCTCTCTCTTTTTTCTATTTTCTCTAAGTTTTGACAAGGTTTTCTCAATGATTCTGTTATGGTTTACTACTGCCTGCTTGCCCCTTCAACACTGGCTGCCTTCCCCTTTTATAATGTCATGGTAAGGTTCTGGAGTACCACTAACTTCTCTCTTTTGCTCCCCTAGGCACCAAAGCTCATGCTGTGCTAGTCACTCAAAGGGCTAGTCCTTTCCTTATTCCTCATAATTTTCTCCTTTTGGTGCTGTCTCCCTAAAAGTCTCTTGCTGACTTTCTATTCCGAGGTGCCCTTAGGTAGTTAACCTTAGCTTTTGGCTCTTTACCTTTTTAGCTTTTGGCTGTCCCTTTTCTTGTCATTTTTCCCAAGTAGTCGGAATCCTTTCCTGCTAGGTTGAAGGTTTTCCTAGCCACTTCCCTTTATAGTTTTTCATTCTGGGTTTCTCAAGGTACTAGCCTTTTATTCATGAATTGTCATTCTCCAAGCTTTCTGGTTCTTTGCTACACCACTGGGTGCTTGAGAAGGACATATATGTTTTTCGTTTCTTGTATTTCGTGGAACCCCTTCCAAGTTGTCTCCATCCTACCTCAGCTGTGCTATGCGTCCTAGGGATCCTGAGCCTTTGGCAACCCCTAGGGATCCCGGTCCAGCTCTTTCTGCTAGACTCTCCTCGATTCCCTGATCCTGGCAGGCTAAGCCTTTTCCGTCCATGGATTTTTGGGCTTCAAAACTTTTGGGCTTACCATCCTTTTTCTTTGTGGTGAATTCATCCCTTTTATGATTACTTGTCATGAGGTTGGCCCATTGTGTTATTTCCTTCGGCCTAGGACTCATGATTTTTTTGACCTCAACACATTCAACTAAAAAGTCACATAACACTATTTGAAAATTCTCTTATTGTAGGTTCTAGTTAGCTCAATTGATAAATTTTATTGTTGTTGTTAGGACATATATGGAACTTGTTAGAACATATATCATTGTAAATTAGCTAATCCTTTGACAAATTGCACGTTACTTATAAATGGGTAGATCTAGGATGGGTTTAGTACTTCAAGGAACAAGAGTTCAAGTCTAATATTGAAGCCATGAAAATCTGTCCAAGAAACAAATGAAGAAGTGTTGTTCATTAAAGCTCGATAGATAAATCTATCAAGGTTTAATGTTTAATTCTTGACAACTCTCAATAGAAGCGGTATCTATCGAGAATTACGAAATTCAGATTTCTAGATATGTTTTTCATGCATATCCAAGATATTTGTGGAGGGTTTCTTTTCTCATAACCCTAGACATATATAAGGATTATTTTAAGAACCATCTAAGGTGATGCAACTTGATGCAAAGTGATTATTCACTCAAATTGTGATTGAAGACAATTTTCCCTAATTCATCTTTCTCTTGTAGAAGCTGCTGCGTTTTTGCGCCAAGGGTTTCGTAACCAAGGAGCTTCTTGATCTTCATCTTCTGGATGAACTGAAGAACTTTGCAGCCAAGATCTTTCTCAAGTTGGTGTGTTAGTCACGTACTTGGATTCGTGCATCGATCGGTTAGTCACGTACTAGGAGTCGTGCATTAAAAGGAGAGATTGTCACTACATTACAAGTCCAATTGTGTATTGGGGTAAGGGTTCAACTGTAAGTTGGTATTAGGTACTAGGATTCCTTTTACTTATAACCGCTTATTTTGATAACAGTGGATTCTCGGGAGTGGTGACCTTAAATTCACCTAGAGGGGTTTTGCCTTGGTAGTTTTCCCCATTCATAAACAAATCAACCTGTGTCAAATTTAATTTCCGCTACATTTAGTTTAATTGGTGATTTGTCTGTACTACCATGCGTATTACATGTAATTGAATCTAATTAATTAATTTGGACAATTAATTGATTTAATTTACCAAATGGGTCAATACATTCTTGGCCTATTAGTTGCCGAATAAGAGATTTGGACTTCGAACTCGCCTACGCTAAAAACTATTTGGTGTCTTTAAATTCAAGACCAATGTAATTTATTATATTCTTAACCAGTGGAACCACACATTGCATGCCCATATTGGTCTTAAAGTCGAAATAGATTGGTCGCAAAATTGAGACCAAATTGAATAAGACTAGAACTTGTGGTGTGACCGAATTTTAAAACAAATGGCTCATATGGCCATTTAAATGGTTAGAATTTATTTCAACAATCGAGTCATCATAATCTTTGAACATGATCAACTACTCTGAAAAAGTTTTTAGATCATGAGATCCAAATACTCAAGATGGATGTCAATTTTCAAAGATATGAGAATTGATAGAAACTTGGTTTGACATCAATAGTTTTTCATATTCCCTATCTTCGAATAAGAACATCGAATCTAATGGACCGTTTTGATCCATTGATTCATTGGCAATTTTTTGCCATTCAAAATTGCACTTCTTAAGATTAAAATCAAGGGACACTTCACGCCCCTTGAATTTTAATTCTTGAGTTTGAACCTTTAGTGAAATTTCATGAAGACATTGACATATCTCATGAAATTCTTTCCATAGTATCTCATTACGTTCATATAATTTTGGAATGATTAATGTTCTCAATTTATTTCAAAAACTTCATTTGGGTCAAGATGATCCACAAAGTTGAACCTTTAGGCAGATTCCATATGGCTACTTTTTCTTTAATTTAATTTTTCTTGCACTTGCACTTGACCTCTTCTTCTTCTTCTTCTTCTTCATGTTCATCTAATACGGCAATGTTTTCTTTAATACGGCCATAGATTGCATCAAGTGCAACTCTTAAAAACCTATCCAATTTGGCATAACATCTGTCACTGTGGTTGCCAATTATTTATTTGACAAAAATAAATTCTTGGTTGATGAATTTATTCTTGCAATGCGTGGGTTTCGTACAATGTGTGGAGAAGTCTTCTAGCAGCTAGGGATCTAATTAAGGAAGGTTCAAAGTGGCAAGTTGGGGATGGAAGATATATTAATGTTTCAAATCATAAGTGGTTGACACATAAACCAATTTTTTTGGGAGAAGTTCAGCCTAATCTGTTGGTGAAGGACTTTATTCATGATGCCACTGGACAATGGGATAGGGATAAGGTGTTTGATCTTTTTGCTCATAAGACACGCATGGAAATTTTGCAGATGCCACTGTCAAGGCTGTCCTCACGAGATAAACTGGTTTGGAAGGAAAACAGGTCTCAAAGTTTCTTTGTTAAAACAGCATATCAGGTCGCACTTCATATGGGGCAGCAACAACAAGTTGAGCACTCTGGTTTGATGGCAGAACGTAAAATTTGGAGGAAGTTGTGGACCTTAAATGTACCGCCTAAAGTAAGAATATTTGTATGGAGGGCATGTTCAAATGTTTTGCCGACTTGGGATAATCTATATCGCCGAAAGATTAACATTGATCCAAGATGTGAATTCTATTGCCAGCACTTGGAGTCCGCTGCCCACTTGCTTTGGGAATGTCCTTTTGCACAAAATGTATGGGCCCTTTGCAGAGGGAAGCTTCAAAAATGTTCAAATGATGCTCAAGATATATTCATGCTCTTTAGGTGGTTGATGGACAAACTTTCTCAACAGGAGCTGGAACGACAAGCGGTGACAGCTTGGACAATTTGGAATGCTTGAAATAAATATTATTTTGAACATATCCAAATTCAACCCAAGACTATTCTTGATGGAGCACTTGGTTTTTTGCAAGAGTGTCAACATTTGGTAGTTGCTCAATCAAGCAATTGAATGCGATCTGATAGTTTCTGCATATCTGATGTGTTTCTGCATAGTGTTATTTTTATGCATAATTTTTTGTTTCTGCAGAAACTGTTTTGTTTTTTTGCATATTTGTTGCTTCTACAGTATAGGTCCGGTAATGTTGTAATAGTTGTCCGACTCCTCTTCTTGTTTTATAAGTTTCTATGTATAGTTTTTGAATTCTGCAGAAGTTGTTTTCTGCATAATTCTACATTATTGTTTTGCTGCTAGCAGAGGGTTAAATACCCCTGTTTGTCTATGTAATGTTCTGATGTAATGGTGTGGTCTATGCAGAAATAGTTTGTTTTTCTGCATAATTGTTTTGCTGTTAGCAGAGGGTCAAAGGTTCAGGTTCCCCTGTTTTGTTTGCAGGGTTCTTATGTACTCTTTGCATATTTTATCAAATAAAATTTCTATCTTTTATCTCAAAAAAAGAAAAAGAAAAAGAAGACATGTTGCCTTGAAGAAGTTCTCTTTTTGTCTTTGATGTGTTTGGTTGTCTTCTTCTTCTTGCCAAAGCCTCATTTAGTAGGCATGGAGGGAAGTTTTTTCCAGCCCAAATCTACCCCCACAAAACAAGGCAGGGGTGGCCATTGGTAGGAATTAACTACTCCATCTTCCATGCAATGTGACAAGTGTTTTCCACATAGCATTTTTGCCAAAAGGCGCATGTCATTTTTAATATATTCCCACATGTTACGCTCTCCAAGTCGCATGAGTATTTTTTTTTGTACTACATTTAGCTTTATGCCGACAAATAATTATAGGGTAAATAATAACCATATCTTTGTCTTGAAATTATTTTTATGGTATAAACAAGAGGTTCTTGTTAGCTTAATTGTCATGGCAATGGCACCACCTTCATCTATAATCATCATATATGCAAAACAACAATTTTCACCTCTAATCATCACATATGCAAACATATTTCCAAAACTATCTAAATATTTTACTCATATATGCAACAATAACATGTACAAACATAATATATTTGTTCTTTAATCTCTAATAGGTATCGTACATCATAAAATTTATTTTCAAATGAGAATATGAGTCATTTAAATATTATACCTAAATATATTTTAATGTTAGAAATTATGTTCTAAATTTAATAGAGATTTACAAATAGTAAAGTGAGTTGCTACTTTATCTATTTAAATTTATCCATATAACTTTCCATTTGTGAAGTATAATTTAAATTCGTACTCCAAGTATTAGTGGTAATCATGAGAATATTTTATATGTTTTGATATCTTCCCTTCAGTTTTTTGGATAACATAATTAGAAACTCATTAATTGTTTATTGGAATAATTTTTTTTAAAAAAAATTGTAATTAGATGATTTTTTTAACCTCCTCACTTGTGTATAAAGCCTACTTTTATATATTAAAAACTCATGATTATGTTTAAATATATATTTATGTTGTAACTTATGTTTTAAATTTTTTTGAGAAATAGTTACAACATGCTGCTAACCCCGCAACTCGAACCCTTTTCCTCCTAGACCCCCAAGCACTTTGTGCATGGGGAGGTGTCAATTCAGTTACAAGGCCTTTGGCAACTTATTATGTTTTAAATTCAATAGAGATTTACAAATAATAAAGTGTGAGTTGCTAATTTTATTTATTTTAAACATTATCCATATAATTCAAACCTGGAGTTTGCTATGGAAGCTAGATTCTCAAACCTGGTAATTGAAGGAGATAATTCAAATGTCATGAGAACACTTTCGGCATCTGCAGTAAATAATTCCTTGTATGGACATGTAGTTGATGACATTAGATCTTATTTTTCGGGTTGGCAATTTGTGGGTCTTAGCTGTGTTAAAAGGGAAGGGAACATGATGGCTCATTCCTTAGCTACATTTGCCAGGAACATTGTGGATGCTTTGTATTGGATGGAGGATGAGCCCCTGCCTGCTATAGATGCTTTGCATTATGATCGTTTACATATCAATGAATGAGTGAATCTATCATTTTCAAAAAATATTATCCATATAAGTTTCCATTTATAGAGTGTAATTTAAAATTCATACATTCAAGTATTTAAGTTTAAATGGTCAATAGTTTAAAACCCTTGTATTTGTTTTTTCGTTAGATGTATTTAAATTTTTTGTGATGGTTTTTTTTTTTTTTTTTCATAGGATACTTTATTATTTCTAACATATAATGTTTACTTTTTCATATACATTTGTAAACCAAAATAAACTTCAGTGTTGTTATTGAGAGCTGGATATACTACAAAGATGCATGGTAACCAAATAAAAAAGGGTAAACTATGTTCAACCTAGTATGATTTAACAACAATTCATTTAGACAAAACTGAGAGAAAAATGAATGGAAAATGAATTTTCTTGATCCTTACTAGCTATTGTTTTAGGTTTGATTTTGAGTTTGGCCCATACCTCCATAGGATGTCTAATCATGTTTAATCTCCCATACCTAACCATATTAATTGCGTTTTCAGTTAAGCTCCATTCTTTAGTACGATCTACCAACTATTTTGTTAAAAGTATGGTTCATCAATTAGAATCTATGATTGTAGTTGCAATCAATACAATTTATCAACTTTTTGATTGTTGGAATTCAAGATTATTTACAATCTTTGCAAGTTCCAAAAAGTCTGTGGATGGATTTTTGAATTGGGATACAATTTTGTCATTGGAGTTTTTAAATTGGTATTGAATTTTTTATTAAAAAATATCTGAAATATTTTTATAAAATTTTACATTTAAATATCTTTTCTTATATTTTTAAATTATTTCGAAAAATAGTTTATATTAAATTTATGAATCTTCAATGTTAAAATAACAAAAAATAACAACAACAACAAAAAATACATTGGATAATTGAGCAAAATTAAAGTGATAGAATTGAATTGAATTGAATTTTAGGAAAATTTAGTGTGTGCAATTTTAATTAAGCCAATAAAATGTATATGTATATGTTTAAGTTTATGTTTGTGAACTTTTTATTAAATATTGTATTCAAAGCAAATGGTTGTTCATTTTCTACATTGTATCCCTTTTAAGATTAATAAATGGTATGTGAAAAGTAAACATGATAGAATTAATTAAGCATGATAAAAAATTTAAAATTTTAAAATTAATATTGAAAAATTAAAATCCATTAGGCACATATATACTTGAGGTGTATATGTTAAGTTTTTCTTAACCATTTGTTTTGAGTGTTTGGATTTTAGACAAATTTCTCTATTTGAAGGTCATATATTATTTGAAAATGGTGTTTGGGTTCTTGGGCCCAAGATTTTCCTGTTTTGTGAATAACAGATGGTCTTAGAGCCCAATATTTAAATAGTTAAAAGAAATAGGCCCTTAGGCCAAGAATTAGGACATTAATTTATTTTTATTTTATAAATTTTTCTAAATTTGAAGATCATATTTTGCTTATTTATGTTCTCTCTCTCTCTCTCTCTCTCTCTCTCTCTCTCTCTCTCTCTTTAAAAAATGGTTTTGCCTCTTTTGGGGCTTGTAACATCTTTCACTTTTTCAAAAGGAAAGGGATTGTCTCGATCATATAAATTGCTGCATCATGTTCGAAAAGAGAATGAGCAGGTAATTGAAGAAGGCCCTTAGCGTCATGGATAAATCATTAATAAGCATGCAAACATATTTGAACTTCCTTGGCATCCCCTTTGATATAAAGAGTGGGATTGCCATCCTTGATATTCCAATGACAATGCTTAACACACCTTTCCCAACTTCTTTTGTATTTGGAAAATGCACCAACTAGAGACACAAAAAAAGGATATCAACATGATGTAAAAATTTTCTTATATTTTTTAAAAAATTAAATTAATTTTATGAATTTTTATAGTGTAATATTTGTCTCTTTTTTTTTTTTAACATCTTAGTTGCTTAATGGTGATCATCTAATGAAATTGAATAAAATTAAAAGTTAAAGGATTAAATTGAACAAAATCAAAGTTACAAAAATGAATTGAATTTTGGGCAGTTTAAAGGGTATAATTTTAATTTAGCCTATAAATATTTAATGTATATATATATATATATATATGTTTATGTTTATATTTATGAAGTTTTTATAAAATTTTATATATAAAAATGGTTACTTATTTTATCCTATCACTTTAGGATTTTTAAAATAATATATGAAAAGTAAACGTGATATGTTTGAATTGATTAAATATCTTATGTAAAAATATAAATTAAAGAAAAATATTGAAATATAAAAATTCATTGAGTGCATATATACTTGTGGTGTAAGTTAATTTTTTCTTTGTCATTCATTTTGAGTGTTTGAGTTCTAAACAAATTTCTATATTTGAAGTTCAGCTTTTGCTTATTTGTGTCCTATCTAATGTTATCTTATTTCACATGTTTTGACATGTTAAAAAAATTGACTTTTTGATTCTTTTACAAGCACCATTGGCATGGTGGTGTATGATCTTGGTATATGCAATTGAATTTCATATAAGTAAGATTGACTTAAAGTTGAGATTGAAAGTGTGAATGAGGTTTTATAACCACTGAAGGTAAATTTTACCTCTTGAAGTAATTGAATTTTGGAGACAGATTTTGAAAATGAGTGTGATATGAATTGAAAGTGAGAATGAGATTTTATGATGATTTAAGGTATTTTCTCTATTTCATTTTGAAATGGAATAACCAACCTCAAGGTTTTCTTTTAAAAACCTTTGTATGGCTCGTGATGACACTTGATTTGATTGTGAGGAATTTTGAAATTGGGGTGGTTGAAATTGTATGATTGTTAAAGGGATATGACTTTCTCTCAAAATTTGGTTGTGGGGTATTTTTTGAAAATCTTGCATTTAGGGCATTTTTTGGAAATACTTTTGGGATTTTGGCCTGATTTGGAAAATTTTGATATTTTATAAAACTTCAAGTTTATAGATTTGAAATTTTGAAGGACTTCTTTATTTGTGAATGATTTTGGGCTTTCAGGCCTTAATTTCAAAAAGGGCCTATCACTTGGAAAATGTTTTTGGACTTTTTGGACTAATCTTTGATAGAATATATCATTTGAAAAAGGTCATTGGGCGAAGGTTTTCTTTTTTTGTGAAAACATTTTGAGTCTCGGAGCCTAGTATCTGAATACTTATATGGTTAAGAGAATGGGTCCTTAGGCCAAGATTTGATTGTTTGGAAAAACTCTGGGCTTTTGGGCCTAAGAATTAATGCTTCTTGAAAATAGGTTTGTTTCGAAGTTAGGCATATGATGCAAATTTTTTGTTAAGAGTTATCCTTGGAAATGTGGGCTTTGGGATCAAAGTTTTTTTTTATTGTTATTTTTTAGGGTAGGCTTTCATTGGAGTGTCTTATCTTTGAATGAGCAGAAATTTTTGTTTGCATAGAAATTTTGTTTATGCACAATTTTGTGTGTTTTGAATTTCGTTTATGCTGAATTTCTGTATTTTTATCTTTGGGGAAGGTGGGCTTTGGGTCCAAAATTTTTTTTGATTGTTATTTTTGAGGGTAGGCTTTGATTGAATTGTCTTATCCTTGAATGTACAAGAATTTTTGTTCGTGCACAATTTTGCGTGTTATGAATTTTGTTCATGTTGAATTTTTTGTATGTGCCATGGGATTTATGCTTGTAGATAGAACAAATGGGAGAATGCCTCTAGTGTGGATATGTTTAAAACTAGACAATTGAATGTTTCTATGTTTTCACGATGTTTTGTGACTTTTAATTACGGCTATGAGATCTTTTGATTGATTAAAAAGTCAAATATTTCTATTTTAAGCCTATGGTTAATTCTAACCTAAGGTGATGTGCATAATTAGCACCAGACATTTGGCAGATTGCTGCATACTTTTTTAGGGGAGAATCAGGTCCAAATGTAGTTAAAATGAATAAGAAAAACTTATGGTTAATGATGATAAAGATCCCTAGTCAAGGTGGAAGATGTAAACACTAAACCCAAAAACATATACCCAATTAAACACAAAACACACATGACTGTGAAGTGTCATAAAGATCAAAACAGTATAAAATAATATAATATTTTAACATATGCAAGTCGTAAAGCACAGCAAGACATATAGAAAGTTGTAGAAAGACCCAAATTCAAAAGCATAAACACAGATAGAGAAATATCTCTGCACAATGAGTACGACTGGAACCACGAAGTGAAAATTTGAGTTTCACTGTGGCATAGGTAGCGATTGGTAGTGGCAGGCCGGCAAGTTTTGGAGGCAAACAGACAATTCAGGTTAGAGACTACGGGCAGCGTAAAGATATAAATATATGGATAAAGTTTAATTACAAAATTAGTTGTAGTATATATAAGGTTATAACCTTACTCAATAAAATAAACATTATTATATATTTTGAAAATTTAATACTTGAATTACATGTTCTTTATGTTCTCAATATACATGTCAAATTTTGTGTTAATTAGATATTATTTACTATATGATCTACGAGCTTATATTTTATGCATAATTTTTATTTACAAAAAATTGCAACTTAAATAATTTATTGATGAAATAGTTATTAATCTTTAATTTTCTAGAAATCTTACAAGAATAGAGGATATAAAAAGAAAATGTAATTCAACGGTGGATTTGTGTCAAAATTCACTTCTAATAAAAAGATATTGAATAAGGTTGAAGTCTAAGATTACAATCAATTTTGTAACTAAACTTTGTCCTAATTATATTTAAACAAATGAAAAAATTTAGCTACAAAATTGGTTGTAACTTTAGGTTACAACCTTATTTAATATCTTTTTATTGGAGATGAATTTTAACAAATCCATCATTGAATTATAGTTTCTTTTTATATTATTCATGCTTGCAAAATTTTTAGAAAATTAAAAAATAATAGCTATGTCATTAATAAAATTTTAAATTGCAAGGTTTTGTAGTTTAAAATTATGCATAAAATATAAGCTTATAGATCATATAGTAAATAATATCCAATTGACAAAAAATTTGACATGTATATTAAAAGTATAAAGAACATGCAATTTAACGGTTTGATTTTCAAAATATGTAATAATATTTATTTTATTGAGTAAGATTATAGTCTTAGATTACAACTATTTTTGAAGCTAAATTTTGTTCTTAAACAAATATGAGATTTTTTTAGTAAAAACAAAATATTTGAATTTTTATACCAGCTCTAATTGACAGAAAAATTTGGTGGATAATATTGCTGATTTGAGATTTGTTGGCGTTTGTTTGTTTGTTTGTTTTTTATTTATTTATTTTTTATATTATTAAATTTGGATGGGCTATGGACAATGAATGGGCTGGATTTTTTTGGGGTTCCTCTTATCATTTTCTTTTTCTAAAAAAGTTTTTCTTAACAATTTTAAAATTTGAGAGGCCCAAATGGATTGAAGGGAAGAGTAAGGGGCTCTTTAGTACATAATTTTAAACATGTGTTTTCAGTTTTTAAACAACATTACACATATTTCTACACACTTTTTCACCTACACGTATTTTCAAAAAAACTAAAAACGATTGTTTAAACATACATACTAAATGGGCCCTAAGTCTCTGCAAATGAGTAAGTAAAACCAGTCCTATTTTTTCTTTAAAATCGAGGGGGGCAAATAAGTAAAATTGGAGAGAACTTAAGATAATTTTAAAATCTAATAGCACTGTGGATAGGAACATCAAAAAGTCAGGGGGGCATGGCCCCATTGTCCCCCCTAGCTCCGCCATTACTTGCCTTTTAGTTTACTTCAACATAAAGTGATCATCAAGGATACATCCAAAACACCTCATAAAGCGGTATTATATAGATACAAGGTTTTTTTTTTCTTTTTCTCTTTCTTTTTGTGTGTGTGTGGAGAAAAGCATTGGTACAAGGTTAAATTCACTAACATTCACTTTTTATTTATTATTCATTTGTTTATTTTGAGAATTCACTAACATTGACATTTAGATTGACAAATTCTAGCTGTTTCATCCAAGTTTTTCAGACTCGAACTATTCATTGAACCGTAAAATGAAGAGGTTCAAGGTTTTTGAGGTCAAACCAGAGTCAAACCATGTTGACATCATAATTAATTTACTAATTAATTAAAACCTAAATATAGATATTAAATTTATAAAACTAGCAAAATTAACTAATATATCTATATATGTAAGGAAAATTTAATGATTTTCAAGCATATATTTAATAATTAAATAAGAAAGTTAATAAAATAAAATAATAATCATGAAAACATTAAAATTTATGATTAATTTTTGAAGTAAAGTTGAATATCTTTGAAGGATTTTAATTGTAAAATTTTTTATTCCTTGTAAGAGATGAATAATTTAATTAAGTAGAATAAAACTGTGTTAAGTTGTTTTTATATTAAAAAAAAAAAATTGCTAAGGGTTGGACCGCACGGTTCTTGCCACCAATTCGTGCGGTCCAACCCTTGTTTTAGGGGTTCACGGAATTGCCACATATGCCCGGTTCTTTATGTTTAAAAAACCGGTTTTCATCCCAGTTCCCAGTTTTCAAGGTCCGACCTCCCGATCCGGTCCAGTTTTGAGAACTATGGTTTCATCCCAATTTACCATAAGGTAACAACTTACGTTCTTTGTTGTATGAAAATATGAAAATTATTAAAGCAGGAACAAAAAATTTGCCTCATTTCTTTTAGCTATTCTCTTGACATCTGCCACCAATTTCTTCTCATGAAATTGTGTTCCACAGAGAAAAAATTGCAGTGAGAAAGAAATTTACATTTTGCAATTTTCCTTAGTATATGAACCATCCAATTGTTGTTGTTGTTGTTGTTGTTTGTGTGTGTGTGTGTGTGTGTGTGGAGAAACCTGTAATTAGTAATTACCACTTAATTAACTGTTGGTTTTACAAATTGGCACTATATATGGGCATTATCACTGAACACCAGTCTGCCTTTACTAAGGATAGATTAATTTCAGACAATATTTTGGTGGCTTTTGAGACCTTACATAGTATGCAGAAATATAAGGGGGGTTCCTATGGATATATGACTTTAAAATTGGATATGAGTAAGGCGTATGACCGGGTGGAGTGGTATTACTTAGAAGGGATAATGAGGAAGATGGGTTTTAGGGAGAGGTGGATAAATCTTGTAATGGGTTGTGTGAAAACCGTTTCATATTCTGTTTTAGTAAATGGTGAACCATGTGGGACGATTTTCCCTACAAGGGGAATTAGGCAGGGAGATCCACTTTCCCCTTTCCTATTTCTCCTTTGTACGGAAGGGTTGAATGATTTAATTAAAAAAGCAAAATTACAAGGAGACATTCATGGTTACTCCCTTTGTAGGAGAGGCCCGAAACTAACGCATCTGCTTTTTGCAGATGATAGTCTTATTTTTTGCAAGGCAACTTTGGAGGAGTGTAATAAGGTGATGGACATACTAAGAGTGTATGAGGAAGCATCAGGACAAAAAATAAATAGAAGTAAAACCCCCTTGTTCTTTAGCAACTCTATTCTAGAGGATGTGAAGCATGGAATTAAGGTGGCCTTTGGTGTCCCAGAAATTATGCAATATGAGAAGTATCTTGGGCTGCCCTCTCTTGTGGGCAAAAGGAAAAAAGAAAGTTTCAACTACATAAAGGAAAAGGTATGGCGGAAACTTCAAGGATGGGAAGCCAAATTACTCTCTCAAGCCGGAAGGGAAGTGCTCTTAAAGGCGGTTATTCAAGCTATCCCAACTTACACTATGGGATGCTTCAAATTGCCAGTAGGTTTGTGCAATGAGATTGAGACCCTAATTAAGAAGTTTTGGTTGGGGCAAAGGGGTGACCGTAGGAAAATCCATTGGGTTAAATGGGAGGAGATGACAAAATCCAAGACTATTGGAGGTATGGGTTTTAGAGATCTTGCTATGTTCAACGATGCTATCCTAGCAAAGCAAGCATGGCGACTATTGAATAATACATCCTCACTCTTATATAAAGTTTTTAAAGCTCGTTTTTTTCCAAATTCTTCACTTATGGAGGTTGCTGATTCAAGGATGGGATCTTATGCATGGAAGAGTATCCTTAGAGGGAGAGATATTATTCAAAGGGGAGCAATATGGAGGATTGGAAGTGGAGAAAAAATTAACATCTAGCAGTAACGCTGGCTACCAAGAAAACACCCTCCATGGCTGCTGAATTGTCCCCTAGAAAGTTTTGAGAATCACACTGTGGATTCACTTATTGATCCGGTCTCAAGAAGCTGGAATGAGGAGCTGGTAGATGGCCTATTTGGGGTAGAGGATGCAGAGATGATTAAGAAAATACCCCTGAGTCGAAGTGCAGCAGAAGACACCCTTTATTGGCCTTATTCAACCTCTGGTCACTACACGTGCAAGTCAGGTTATAGATTCCTTAAAGAGGAATCAGAGTCACTTGCTCATGCACAAGCCCCACCAATCTGTGATGAGAAGGTTTGGAAAGCAATATGGAAGATGCAAATCCCACCGAAGATTAGAAAGTTTATTTGGCGAGCTTGTCGCAATGTTTTGCCGACCAAACAAGCTCTAATGAAGAGGAAAATAGTTGCTGAACCAATTTGTGAAAGATACAAATTGGATGTGGAAGATGCAGAGCACGCTTTGTGGTCATGTCCGGAGTTGGATGTGGTGTGGGCTGATCAGGTACCGTGGAGTTTCAGGCTTGAAGTTGGTTTCTCAGGTGTTAAGGAGTTGCTGTCATGGATGGTGGAGAAAGGAATGCCCCTGGAGCTGTTTGCATTTACGGCTTGGAGGATTTGGAATCAGCGGAATAAAGTCCGCGTGAACCTTCAGTCTAGTCCGCTTCATCAAGTGGCAGAACAAGCTAGAGCCATCTTGGTGCAATACTAGATGACCACACGGACTGCAGAATAACAGCTTGGGAGCAGCGGCATCAAAGGAACAAGGTGGAGTCCTCCGCAAGCTGGTTTTGTCAATATTAATTTTGATGGCTCCGTGTTCAGTAATGCAAACTCGTCGGGTGTTGGAGCTGTAATATGGAACCATAATGTAGCTGTTATGGCCTCTTGTGCAGAAAAATTAAACCAAGCTTACAAGGCAGAGGAGATAGAAGCGTTGGCAGCACTTAAAGCGTTACAGTTGGCTTTCAATCTAGGTTTCCAAAACGCCATACTTGAAGGGGACTCGCTTGGTCTAATAAAAGCTTTGAAGGCAGACGACCATAATTTATCTCCATTGGGTCTATTGGTAGAAGATGTCAAGTTGGCTGCAAGTAATTTTGTTAGTTTGTCATATTCTCACATTAAGAGAAACGGTAATAGTGTAGCTCATAATCTGGCGAAACATACTATAAGCATACTAGATTTTCAAGTTTGGATGGAAGATGTCCCATCACATGTTGTTTCGTTTTTACATTCAGATGTAGTTCATTTACCTTAATAAAATTATACAGGTTTCATTCTCAAAAAAAAAAAAAAAAAAAAAAAAAAAAAAAAAAAAACTAAACCTTAATTCGAGTTTAATTAATTGGGATCAAGTTTATGGATCTATTTCAATAACCTTATCCTTGTTTAATACTTGTACAGTTATACCATATAGATAGAAGAAGATTTCATTAGTAAGGGCAAGAAAAGCTTACATGTATACATACTCCTCTTGTAGCAACAACCATCTGTCAAAACAGAAACGCACTCTTTAACATTATACAAGACAATTTTGAAGTTGCAAATTATCAAGGTTTGTGAACAATGATTTGGATCTCATGCAATTATTGCATGACGTAATTACCCTGGTGACGTGAGATTTTTTTTTCAAGAGAGTTTTAATTTATGGCGTCTGCTTCTGATGATAACTCTTTATCATTAAACTAAGATATCAATCGGTTTTTCGTGTAGGCAGAGATTGAACCTCAAATCTATTATTTAACTATCAGTGACCTTATCAATTGAAATAACTAGAACTTATTAGCAAAGTGAGATGTAAAAGTTTAAAACATAAAAAAAAATTTAAAAAAAATTAAAAAATTTAAAAAAGTTAAAAATTTAAAGATTTAGATTAAAAATGAATTTTCAACTTTCAATCACATTCATTGGTTCATTATTACATGCTATTAACTTTTGCACTAGATTCGAATCTTATCCAGAATATTTAGAAAAAATTTGACCTAAAATCTCAAGATTCGATTTTTCCTTTTTTTTTTTTGAACTTCGTTTTTTTGCAACAATTTCTTGGGAAACAGTGCAACAATTTTTTTTTTTTAATAGAAAAAAAGAAGCTAAAATATATAAGGTTTGATTTAGAAAGAGTAGACAAAGAGAGTAGCCGTTTGATTTCGGTTTTGGGAGTGTGCTGGTTTTCCACGTGTATCATCCAATGGATACCCCCTAATTTTTTTTTAATTCAAAATATCTTCTTCCCAAATATTGCTACTATAGGTACTACAAGTTTTACTATATTAGTCTTACAAATTGATGTGTCACCAATTAGAAATAAACAATTCAAAATTCAATTATGAGGTGGTTGAAACTCACCAATCACATTTATTATCATATCAGTTTGTAAGATTTATGTAGTAAATTTATAATATTTTAGCATTTTCCCTTTTCCCTAAGTTTGAGTTTGACCGAACATTCAAATCCTTACCACTTTCTTTTATTGTCCCGGATATGTTTCAAAATTGAGAGTTTATGTCCAAGTTTATCCTAATTCTACAAGTTCAATATTTTTCATAATAAAAAATAGTAATTTATAATATTTTTATAAAAGCAATGCTATATATATGCACAAACTATTTTAATTAGTTATTATAAACTATTATTGTGACTAATTCTTACTAGTTTTTAGCTGCACTCACTACTAATATTACATTTTTACCTATCATTAACCATTTACCAAAAAAATCTGTTTGTAAAATAGGTTGTGGCTTTAGCATTTTCTTTTTTTATAAAATTTGTTAAACCAAACCATGCATATGAACCACACAAGAATCCATTGGAGGCCCTTCAAAATAGAGAGGACCTTCCTAACCAACTCTTTCGCTTCAATTCAATAACACCCAATTCTACCTTCCAAACAACCACACCCCAAAAATGAACAAAAGTTTCTTCACTTAAGGACCTCCCATTGGCCTTATCAAATTTCTATTTCACACCATTACTTCTCCAAATACTCTAAATTCAACAAAGCAAATAGCCCACCCAAGAAAAAACATGCCTGCCTCTTCTTGGCCTTCTTCAGCTCTCCCTATTGCCTTTGCAATCATTTGTGTCATCTCTATCTACTTTTCAAATCCTGTCCATGGCTTGGATGCTCAAAAAGTCATAGACTCTCCTTTATTGACACAAAAAATTGGCACCAACCGCACTATTAAGGTTGATATCAATGGCGATGGGGACTTCAGATCTGTTCAAGCGGCCATTGATTCTGTTCCTGAAGGCAATGCTCACTGGACTATCATCCATGTTAGGAAAGGGGTTTACAGGTAATTAATCCACCTATGTTGATGTGTAATAAATTTGTCATACCATGCACGTACGTGACCTATAAGGATCTTATTTATTAACCTCTAGTTTTGTTTATTTTGAATGGCAGAGAAAAGGTACACATACCAGTAAACAAGCCCTATATATTCTTGAGGGGTAATGGAAAAGGAAGAACAGCCATTGTATGGTCTGAAAGCTCTATAAATAATGTGGAGTCTGCAGTTTTAAGGGCTGAAGCCCCTCACTTCATTGCCTTCGGCGTTAGCTTCAAGGTCCATTATTTCTTATTCTCATATCCTTATTTCGTTTTTAAGATACACGATAAAACTGAATTATGAATATGATATGGTTTGAAATTATCAAGACCCCTATGTAAAATCAAATGATGTCAACCATTTGATCTGCATTTTTGTTTTTCAAAATAACAGTTAATTTGTTTTGACACAAAAAGGGGGGCAAATTGCTTTCTATTGCTATAAAACAACATATGGAAGTTGATGGTTTCTAACGTTTGATTCGCATAAAACACTAATATTTTAGAAAGAAAAATTAGTCATATTTTCATAACCCATTTATAAGGCATTAATTGGTGAAAACAATATATATATATATATATATATGCTAATTCAACATCAACCTTAAATTTTTCTCTTTTTTTCCCAGAAATGATTTGCCATTCAATGTTCAGTATTGATTTTTTTTTTTTTTTTTTTTTTTTTTTTTTTTTTTTTTTTTTTGTCTTCAACAATGCAGAATGATGCTCCCACTGGAATCGCTTCTACCTCACAAAATCAATCGGTGGCTGCATTTGTTGGCGCAGACCAAATTGCATTTTACCATTGCGGATTCTACAGTACACATAACACTCTCTTTGATTACAAAGGCAGGCATTACTATGACAATTGTTACATCCAGGGTTCAGTTGACTTCATCTTTGGCCGTGGCAGATCCGTCTTCCATGTAATTATACTAAACTCATTCTCTTTTATTTCTTTATATATATATATTCTAAAATTTTGGCTATGTACCTAGGTGCTAGACTTATAAAAAAATAAACTTTACTTTTAAAATTTTATATCTTGTATCTAACAATATACATGATCACACGACATCTGTATGTCGTGACACTAGACACATTTTTAATCTGTAATATTTAATCTAAATCCTGGAATTGATCTGTACCTTTTTCTATCATTTAGATTATCTATATCTAATATAGTAATATTTGGTGCAACTTTGGATGCAGAGCTGTGAGATCTTTGTGATTGGAGACAAGAGGGTGAAGATTCGTGGATCTGTCACAGCTCAAAACAGGGAAAGTGAAAATGACTATAGTGGGTTTGTGTTTGTCAAAGGCAAGGTCTATGGTGTTGGTAGTGTTTACTTGGGTAGAGCTAAAGGACCCCATTCCAGAGTGCTTTTTGCAAAGACATACCTCTCAAAGACCATTGCACCAAAAGGCTGGACCAATTGGAGTTATGATGGCTCCACCGAGTAAGAATGCTCAAGCTCTAACTTGCCCTTACTCATTCTCCAATCATACTTGATTTATAAACAAGTACATAGGATATTAAAACAAAATCATAAACTCATAGATATTGTGCTCTGAAGTCACACAATTTCAAGGGCTAATCTTCTCTATTTTCTTTTCCATGCTACAAACTTTTATTTGGTTCTAACATTGAAAATATTGTAAATTTAACAGAAATCTATTCCACGCGGAGTACAAGTGCCATGGACCAGGATCTGAATCAAAAGAGCGTGCTGCTTGGTCAAGAGAACTCACTGAAGAAGAAGTTGCTCCCTTCCTAACCATAGATTACATTGATGGCACCCATTGGCTACCTGTGTGGCTATGAAGTTGATCATTAGCAAGTAGAAGAAACTGTTGGCAGTGTGCTTTGCAAATGACATGCATGCATGCAGCACAACGACCCTGAAAGTCTCATGAGTTTATTTATATAATTCGTATGATGTATTATGCGATCTAGTGTTCTCAAACAATGTTTGTTTAAAATCAATTCACACTTTTGGCCTATAACTTTAGGCTAATAAGGTGAATTTAGGTGCACCGTACCGTTTGGTTACCAATATAGTATGGATATTACGAATGTGAAATGCGAGTGAGTCATATATTGTAACTATTGCATACAATTTAAAATTCTAAGATAGATGCTTGCTTCTTGTTTCATTGCTGCTTTGAAATCTTACTTTTCAATGGTACATATATAAACCTCAAAGTGCTAGCAAGTTTGCTAGTTTCTCTTCTTCTTCTTCTTTTCACTTTTTCATTTGGTAATTTTGTTTTGAGAAAAAGTAAGTTGCTAATTTTTTTTTTTTTTTTTTTTTTGGTGTTGCTCTATCTAATCACAACAAACCATATTAGTAGTTATAGAAAAAATTGTCTTTAGCATTACTTCTTGTAATCCAAGGTGTTGTGACAACATTAATTATAATGAGTTGGGCATGAAAAAAAAAATTTGTTAGCTTCTTGAAACATAGGCTTGAACTTTAAAATATATGGACAATGTTTCTCTACATCAATTAATGACAGGAGAATCATAAAATAAGCAGATAGTAAATTGCCGTCTCTTGTAGTTCAAAACGACAAAACCTCTCAATTAATACATTCAGCGCTTTCTAATTACATTAACACCTTGATTTCCAGTTAGAATGCCTAGACCAGAGAGCATAACAATTGCAGTGGAAAATGCACGAAAGAAATGACCATGATCAGTGGCAAAATGCTTCAACAACTTTTAGTCGTTCAAGGATTCAATACCATTTCAACATCAATTCTCAGTACACCACGGCCTCCCATTGCATTCATGTAATACAGGTTATCAAATATAAAAATAGTACGATCATTAAGAACAAAAGTTAAGTTTGAGATTAAAGACCATTTAGGACAATTTAACCTCAAGAATGCTTCAAACCTAGGTTCCATTTCTTGAGCCTCGACACCTTCAGGTTTGTATACACGATTCAGAATGCTTACACAATGTGTTACTCCTAGGTATGTGCACCTCCAAATTTCAAAATCATTCTCATAAGTACAAAATTTTTCCTAGACAATAATTCCAAGGCATAGGATAAGAAACTCGAGGTAGGCAATAATGTATATGTGCATAACATCTGTAAGCATGCCAATGTGCTATAAGTATGTATCCTATAATTAATTTGTTATCTAAGAAGTACAGACACTCCAAACGCTATAGCATGTCCATGTTGACATGTTCAAAGTTGGTTACCCAAGTGAAATACAAAGCTTATTAATGGGTCAAGTTTTTTTTTTTTTTTTTTTTTTTTTTTTTTTTTTTTTTTTCTAGTTTCTAGAATAACAAAGACAGGTGGAGGCTTCAAATTGAAATAGATTCAGAAGTTACGGGCTTTAATTGGAAAAAAATAAAAACTTTGACTTAATCTAAAATATGGTATAATATAGAGAAAATCCACAAGTGGCGTTAATTTTAGGCTCAATCAAACAAGATCAAGTGAGGTAGGGGTCAGCAATATCAAAATCCAATTAGTATGAGACATGTCTGCAAAAAATAACTACCTTACTGACAAATGAAAGACATGTATTAGTGGTAGTTATTTTTGCACATACATATCTTATTTATTGGATTTTGATAAATTAAAAAAAAAAAAAAAAAAAAAAAAAAAAAAAAAAACTTTTTCCAATGGCAATGACATGATTTGAGGCTGGTGGCAAGGAGGAGATGCAAATATCTCAAGATCTCTGCCAAATTAGGGTGAAGATCTTGCCGAAAACGAAGCCCAAGGGTGGTTGGGTGGGATGAGTAAAATCAAGTCAAACACTCAAATCTTAAGAGATAAGTTTTTCTATCGTTGGAGTTCAAAAAAAAAGAGATAAGTTTTAAAATGCATGTACCCACTATCGATTGCCTAGGTTGAACCCAAAGTCCAAACAGATCAGTTTGGGTTTTCTCTAAAAAAAGAAAGAAAAAAAGATATGTTATATGGATTTGGACCTAGGTGAGGACAAGTTGACTTCAGCCCAAATCTGTATTCCCACGCAAGCCTAAAATTGGGCCGAAAAAAGCCCATTTAAAAATTCTCAGAATTCAGAAAACCCATCCCATCCTTCCTGAAACTTGTTTGTAATATTGTTCACTTTTCATGGGCTTGGGCTATTATTCTTACGTACGGAGCTTTTCCCGGGTCGAAATATGGGTCGGGTCAAACAATTCTCTGAGTCTAGTATGATTTATTCAGAACAAAAAAGAAAGAAAGAAGATTAGGGTTTTAAATCGATCGCGAAGGTTTTCCTTTTCCTTGTTCACACAAACACTTTCACAGAGAAAGGAAAACGAATCTAATCGAATCGATCGAAGAAAGGAAATGGAAACTGGCGGAGATGAAGGATTGATCGAGAGAGTGGTGGACTCGAAGGACTTACAGCAACAGAGCAAAGCCTTCGACAAGCTCACCGACCGCGTCGAAGACCGCCAGCTCGATTCCACTCGTGTCCAAGAGGTCCTCTCTCTCTCTCTCTCTCTCTCTCTCTCTTTGCATTTTTAACCTTAATTGAGCTTTGTTTGTGTTTGTGTTTTGGTTTCTTATGGTTGTGGTTGATGACGTGGCAGGCTATGGCCTCGATTGCTGCCTCATCTGAAGCGGATTGGAATGCTATGAAAATGAGGTACATACAAACAACTCGAATTGATTTTCAAAACTCTCTCTATATATAGATAGTATGAACTGTCCAATTTATATGATAATTTGCATACCTTTCAATCAATAAACCTTAAGTACAACAGCAACAAAAACTAAGCTTTAGTCCCAAAACTTTTGGGGGTTCGACTTTGAATCCTTATTGGGTTAATCAAGGTCAAACCCACATGTAATTTCATGACAGACGTTAAGCAGGTTCTGTGATTTTGTTTTTTTGTTGCTCTTGAACTGCATTTTTGTATACATGATGGTTTAGATATCTTGAGTTGCTCATAAGTTATCATGCATGGATGAAAGTGAATCCTTTCTTTTATGTTTATGGACTTTCTTCTCTGAGTACTTTTGGAGTCTTTGCTTTGCGCCACATGCTCATTTTTATGCTTAGTAGAGTTCTTTGATCCCAATGTCTTTCTTTACAAGATTATGCGTTAAACATTTCTGAAACACTTAATATACGTCGAACTTGTAACATGGTCACAGTATTCTTGATGTCGATTTAGTTTGATTTGCTTTAATGATTAAATATCAATGTTTTATTAAATAAGTTTATGTAAAAATCAAGAGAAGAAGGTGGAGGGGGGGGGGGGGGGGGGGGGGCACTGTTACATTGTTAACCATCTTAAAATAAAACACACACACATATATATATATGTGTGTGTGTGTGTGTGTGTGTGTTTAAGATGGTTTGGTCATGTTCAAAGGAGAACAATCAATGCACCAATGAAAAGGAGTGAGTTGATTCAAGTTGATGGAACAAAAAAAGGTAGTGGAAGACAAAAAATTATTATTCATAGAAGTGGTAAAAAAGAACATGTCAATTAATGAGGTAAACTTATAAGTTTGACTTTTGTTACATTTGGGCCAAACAAGAGTGCAATATTTGACTCTTCTCATAAGCCCCCCAAGTATATGCTCAAGCCAATTCCCAGATGGTAAGACTAGATAAACTTTTAAGTCTTGACATAGCCATTCTCATTTAAGACCACCGTCTCTGATGGCATAACTGCATAAATAACTTGTGTTCACATACTGCAGTCTACAATTTAAATGGATGAACTTATTTTTGGCCATCTCATTTTGATACAATCAAAACATAGTTTTCCCATTCTAATGCAGGACTTTTTTTTCTTGTCTGGGGATGGGATATTTATCTACATCCATTATGCGTTTTCCATGTTATAATAGCTTGAAGAGTAACATCCTGAGATCTTGGGCTTTTTTTTTTTTTTTGAGATCTTGGGCTTGTTGGTAATATGATATATGAATTTAAATTAAGTGTTATTTATTTTTAAACTTGCAGTCGCTACTTGATACAGTTTTACTCGAGAAATTTTATTTTTGGACTTTGTTAGCCTGGACTTGTGGCATGAAGCTCTAATTAAAATATTATTTCACTTCCTTTGTTTTATCTATTACATGTGGCTGCATTTCAAGCAAAGATGCTATTTTCTTTGTTGCAGGGAGAAAGAACTTGCTGCTGTTAAGATCAAGGCAGCTGATGTTGACATAATTGCAAATGAGCTAGAGGTTAGTGCCTCCTATTTTAATCAATGCTCTTTTAACATGTATGTATTTGGCTTCCAAAGTTAAAAGGCTTACAATATGTTTCTTTCAATATTGAGAACAGTTAGACCCAAAGGTGGCTGAGAGGACCTTACGCGAACACAAAGGTGATGCTGTTGCTGCCATTCGACATTTGCTTCGATAAAAAGTCACTGGAGGATCTTACAAGAGTTTGGTTTTCGAATTTTTCTGGAATCATTTGCATGCTTTTGCAATATGAATGGTTAATGCTTACAGCTAGATTATTTGTCAATGGATAGTGTTTGCTTCAGCGAGATGTATCAGTCACCAGGCCAATTGATTCAGATTTGTTTTGGTGCTGATGAATCCTGTTTTACTCAATACCAAAAGAGAGTCAAAATTCTGAAGACGATATATCATTTCAGGTCCCATGCCTTGAGTGGCTTTGGTACAAAATCTCGTAGTGGTAACCATGCTTATCTTGTACGCATTGCTTAGTTTAAATTTCGTAATGGTCAGCAAAATAATGGGCCTACTTTGAATTTTTGAAGGCATGACCTGGTCTACTCTAGTCCCCATTATGGAATTGAGATTGAACCCCCACCATACCATAAATATCTTCTCATATGAATTAAAATAGAAGACCCAATGAAAGCTTCAGGACTTGGGGTATCTAGATTTGCTGTTGTCGTTTATAAGTTACTCTTGGAGTATGGTGACATAATGTCTCCTCAAATTAATGGTGTATTCTAGACATGGCAAAACGGGTCAAGATTTTCTAACCCGACCCGACTGAAAAATATTTGATCTAAACTCGATTTTTTTTACCCGAAGCAAAAACAGGTTGACCTACGACCTGACCTAAGCCCGAACTATTTTTTGAAACTTTTTTTTTTGGTTAAAAAAAAAATTAAGACAATATTGGTTTAATTGTTTGTTGTGAGTTTTAAGGAAACAATTGAGATATTTATATAACTGTATGCAAATTAATTGAACGATAAATGATTGAGCATTTTGTAATTAGTAAAGATTTTTAGATATCAAATAGCAAAGTGCTTGCTATAAGATAATTTGGTTACAATACAATTAAAAACATAGATTTAAAATTGTAGACATGTGTAAGAAACATTCACAGGTATGAGAATAGTGAAGTCAAAGTATTAAATTAATATAAATTATGAATGTTTAGACCTATTTTTTAACAATTTATGTCCAAAATAAACAGTTTTTCAATATAAATTATGATATTTCCTAAAGTGTGTGTTGCTTAACGACAATATGATATTCATAAAAGATACCATGTATAAATAACTAAACAATCAAACTTTAATATATAACTCAAATTGAAATAGAGTGCCAACCACAATTGACAATGGATTATAAAATTAATTTTTAAGATTGTAAATTTCTTATATGTTTTTATTATTTGTCAAATGAATTATCCAATAAGTCATTTGTAATTTTGTTTTATATTTTGAGATGTTGATATTGTGTAGAAATAAAATTTGGGCCAAAATTGGGAATTAACATTGATTTCCAAACAATATAATTAGTAGGCACAGTTTGAAAAGTATATATTTTACTAACATCTAGAGTCTAAAAGGCTCGATTTTGGACTATAAATCGAGTTTTTAAGAGTCGGCTTTCATGTTCTGATTAGGTTTGAGTTGGCACTTCGTTCACTTGGAAATCGAGTCTTAGAAACTCGATTTGTATCTATAAAATGTTTACACTAAAAAGATTTTCCCAAGTATTGGAGTACAAAACACAAACACAGTGACAGATGAACCCCAAAACACCAACAACCATCGTGATAGATGAACCCCAAAATCCAACCCACCGTGATTGCCGCACACAGCCCAAACACCCATATATCATGGTTTTGAAACCCAGACCGATTCTTAGAGGTTCAACCAAGTCAGATTTTTTTTTTTTTTTTTTTTTTGGGATACATACTGCCATTGTTGAAGTTTCTCAACCACGGTGAGATGCAGTCAAATCTTGAGCTTGCATCTCCATTTCTTCTTCTTCTCTCTCTCTTTCTTTCTTTTTTTCTTTCTTTCTGCCTTTTTGCTATTTCTGCATTTTGGGTCTTCTGAAGTCTACTATTTCTTTGCAAATGAGATGATGAATATGAGCTTTTAGTTTTTTCTATCACAGTCTCATACTAGACAGTAAATGGTTGGCTGTCAAAGACTCAAAGTGTAAAGTGTCAAATACTTGTACCAAGTGCTTGGCTGTCATCCATTAACTTGGGCTTTGTATTATTTAACTAATTTTTTAATGGGCAAGTTTGTCAATCGTCTTAAAGACTTGATTTTCAAGTGGACGCCACGTAGAAAAATCGACACATCAGACGTGATCAAACCATGAAAATCGAGTCTCAAAGACTTGATTTATAGGCCTTAAATCGAGTCTTTTAAACTCGAGATGTTAGTAAAAAATATAGTTTTACAACAGTGCCTACTAATTATATAATTTATATTGTTTGACAAACAGGGTTAATTCCCAATTTTGGCCTAAAATTTGTGTATTTGCTTTACTTATCTTTGTATTATTTTGTTTTAGATAGCAATGTTAGGATTTGTATAATTTTAAAATTATTGAATAAGTATTAATAAGTGTAATTCATTCTTGATATAAGTGGTGAATTCAAAATAATGCATTTTATATCAAGTAATTTGTTACATGATTTTCTAAATGGCAAATACATGTTGTTTTCTTTAAAAAAAAAAATTCATGTGAAAAATACAGGTCAATCCAACCCAACCTGCAACTTGATTGACCCGAACCCATTTTTAACCAACTTAAAATAACCCGTTTTAACCTGTAACTCAATTGACCCGACTAGAACCTGACCCGTCCGTTTTTCCATGTCTACAAATACCCAGCTCTTGCCACCTCAAAGCACCACAAATACCCAGATATATTCACATGGCTTACAGGTAAAGGGGCCCAATTTTTTGATGTCACAAACTGAGTCACAATGGATAATCCAGATGTTTTAGCCGACTTCAATTAAAATTTTGAAACTTATTATTCTTTTACAAATTTCGCTCTGGAGCAGGAACTTCATTGAAATAATAAGGAAAATTATGGACTAATTGTGTTGCACTATGTGCAGGCTGATAAATTGTGCATAAAATTCTTTTTGCCGAAGTACATTTTGCGGAGGAGATGTTGTTGATGGAGTTGTCATAGTGGTCGCCATTTTAAGGGGAAGAGGGCAGTGGCGGCTCTAGAAATATTTTTTAGAATATTCATTAAGAAATTTAAATTATTCAAAATCTAATAAAGTGATAATTTGAATATTTGTTACAATCACGAGTCGAGTTACTAAAAAGAGCAAAATTGTTGCGACTATAAAGCCAAAAAGAGAATAACTGTTGTCACCATTAAGGAGAATCCACAACAACAATATTTTTCTTGATACCATTTATCAAAAAAAAAAAAAAAAAAAGAGATTAGAAATTATTTTATTGAATAAGTTGAACGAGTTACAAATTTGAATGATTAGAGATCTTTTTTTTTTTTTTTTGTTTTATAATAGGCATTTTGTTCAATAATTTGTTCATTTGTTGTTTGGTCTTGTTATTGTTTGGTTTATGTTAGTTGTTGAGGTAGTATTTATTGCGGTTATTTAAGCTCTATTTTTTTTTTTAAATAAAAGGGATTAAAGATTATGTCGGGGGGGGGGGGGAGAATTAATTTTGGAGTAACATTACGTTCACAATATTTTTATAATAAATCTTAAGCAAAAAGTTAATATTGGTGGGTAAAAAAATAATATCGGTATTGGGCCCAAATTAAAATTAGTATATTAGAATCAATAGCAGCTTATCATATTAGATTTTTTGTGAAATTATTATGAAAATATTGTAAATGTAATATTATTCTCAATTTTGTTGAACCTAAATTTTTGTAATTCTCAAATCAAAATGTTCAACATTATTATTAGGATAGTCACGATAAATTAATTTAACGTATAATATTTTGTTGGCAAGGGTATATTTACAATTTTTTTTTTTTTTGCAAGTCGAGCCACAATGGAAGAGGGACTGTACTGCTTGACGTTGATGGCGACTTCACGTGAAGGAATCTAGAGTTGGGTTGTAGGCAGTGGCGGAGCTAGAATTTCAAGTTAGGGGGGCCAAGATTAAAAGACAATATTGAAGGTAGAATTAATCTAAGATAAATTAATCGATACTAAATACACATAATTTAAACATGTAATTTGGATCTTTAAAATAAATTGGAATAATAAAGCAATGTAAAAATATTAAGAATATAGCAATATGCTTATGAAGTTCTATTCGGTTATATGCAACTCAATGCCATGAATGCTTCTAAAATTTCATATAGACATTTTTACTTTTTTTATGTCGTTAAAATTCGAGTTTATAGCAAAAACTCAAGTTTGATATTGAAAAGGTTAATAACTAGGGAAAAAATTGTAAGCTGGAAACCAACTAGTGAGGCGCTAAAGTAGGCACATTACACATAAACATAGATTTTTCTTTCAAAGTCCAATTCAGTATATATATATATATATATATATATTTTTTTTTTTTTTTTCAGTCGTAGTTGGCAAAGTAGTGTGCAAAAAAAAGTACTATTAGATGGGACCCATTATGTAAAAAAAGTGTTGCCATGTGAATGTAAAATTGTCTGACAATTGTTGACAAGTTAATAAATATAAATAACAAGAAAAAGTAGATTGTCTTTTGTGTCAACTGTCAAGTGGGGACTTTTACTGCATTTTACACCACTACTGCTTGAGAAATTTTGAGAAGGCCAGGGGGGGCAAGCACCCCCCAAGCACCCCCCCTCGACCCCCCCTCCCTCCGCCCCTGGTTGTAGGTTGTTTGGTTACAAGGTTTTGTTATGATGTTATCCATGTAAGAATTGCTTGATAGAAACATAAATTGCTGACTGTAGGAGTTGGGCAGGCCGGGTGTTTAATAGTTGTTGTACAGGTGTTTAAAACAAGGGACACGTCCTGTCCTTTTAATGTAAACATATAAACATTCAAAACAATAGTATTTTTAAGAGCAAATAGTTGGCACTTCGAACAATAGATCGCACAGAGAAATGCACTGCAGTTGCAATAGTTTTCTATGATTTGTTTAGTCAATGCTAGCACAGTAAGTTAGATATGATATGAATATGTTTAGAGATGATGAAATCTTCCATTGTTGGTAAATGTTTAACTGATTGCCAGCTTTCTCACTTAATAAAATTTGATTTGATTTCAAGTATGTTTCCTTCCTTGCTTGATGTGATCCTTAAAAATGTGTCAAATGAGTGTATTTTATTTAATGCAATAAACAAATGATTAGGATAAGGCTCCATTAATTGTCTCATTATTTAAAAATCCTCTAACAACACTAAGTGAAGGATAGTCCACTTGGTCATACAATCTTAGGTGCCTAATACATTCCAAGTTCGTACTCAAATTCTAGACTCATAGTTAGTTCATTAGACCTCTATTTATAGGTCCAAAGTTGGTTTATTGTGCTAAACGAAATGACTACTCTCATTTCTCTAACTTAGCCCAATTGCATGGACGGAGATACCCTTTGGCCGGGGGGCCACAGCCCCTCTTGGATTTTGGGGAAAAAATTTTCTATGGTCATATTTAATGTTCAATTAGCCTTTAAAAAAAAAAAAAAAAAATCGTTATCATTGGTCTCTTCTTGCTTATTATCAACTCACTCTTAGCATTTTGGACCCAAATAAATTTATGGCCAATTGGGCACTTTGTGAACCACTACCCAGGCTACTCTTCATCTCCATTTAAAACTAGGGCTGTCCATGGGTCGGGCGGGTCGGGTTTTTGCCCAACCCGCAACCGACCCGTACAAGATCGAGTGGTCGTTTTCCAACCCGCAACCGACCCATAGCAGTAACGGGTTCGTCGGTTTGGATTGCCAGCGGGTGGTCGTCGGTTTCGGGTGAACCCGATTATCACTGGAATCCTTCGAAACGCGGCGAGCCATCCAAGATCCGGTGAGATCTAGTTGGATTCGACGAGATTTCTGCCAAATCGTGATGAGAAATCACTAGTTCAGCCAGATCCGATGTTTATTGTGCCAGAAATCGACGGATTTAAGTGAAAAAGTTGCTGGAATCTGGAAAAAGTTGTCAAAATCTGGGAAAAAATTGTCAGAATCTGGAAAAGTGGTCGGAATCTGGGAAAAAATGGTCGGAATCTGGAAAAAGTGGTCAGAATCTAGAAAAAGTGGTCGGAATCTGGGAAAAAGTGGTCGGAATCTGGAAAAAGATGGCCGGATTTTAATGGACGTCGGGCGGGTCGGGTTTCACGGGTTTTAAAGGAAGAGATCCGACACCCGACCCGCCGACGTCGGGTTTTTGAAGTCGGGACCCGAGTTCGACCACCGGAGCCGTCGGATCGGGTGATTCCGGGTCGAGTTCGGGCAAGTGGGGCGAGTTGGGCGGGTGGGCGGTTTATTTGGACAGCCTATTTAAAACAGAGGAGAAAATAAGATGATGGATCTGAGTTTGACTAAAGTAATCAAAAGGCACAGTGAGAGAAAGGAAAGTGAAAGCAAAATGAAGAATATGATGTAACAAAATTTCAAAAAAATAAAAAAAAAAAAAAAAATAAAAGAGACACATTGAAAAAAAAAGATGAAGAAGATTATTAAAAGGCAGATTTAGAGGCACTGATGAAGAAGAGCAAGCAGAGATGAGAAAAGTAGGTACCACTTGTTTAAAGGCTGGATATGAGATAAAGAGTAAAAACACATTTGGGTGGGATTGGGGATAAAAAATGTGATTTAGTCAAGTGTACAAAATACCCTACATGTTTGTTTATTTACAAAAATACCATAATTCCTTTATTTTTAATAACAATCTGATAATTTTATTTGATTTTTGTAAAAAAAAAATATTAAATTCAATATAAATTATAATTTCATTTAGTTTAATAATGGTATGTGTCATGTGGGTTTGTGTGTGTGTCAATATATATATTCAATGTTAATTGTGAAACAATGTATCAGTACACGTAGATACCAAAATATATAATTCCAATAGTCAATCCAAAATGGAATTAAAAATCTTGGTCTTAATTCCAAAAATTGTTGATATTTTTGTAAGGGTAAGGGTCCAAGATCATATATTGGGTCTTGGGTTTTATCCGAGAATATAGATAGATCTGAGAAGGAGTAAATAATTATTAGATGTTCCTAGTTCAAGTCCCATAAGTAGGGAGCAAATGAAAGGTTGTCCGAGGAGGAGCTCCTTCTCGGACTTGATGAATGTAGTTCAAAATATATAATCTAGCAATTAGAGTGATCTTCCAAGAAGTTCCAATGATAGGGACATGCCTCATGAACATACGAGAAGGAAGAAAACCTAGAAATATTTAAGGGAAAGCTGTCACCACCACATTAAATGCACTGCAGCTGCTTTTCTGACCGCATTTATATGGAGAAGACCTCTGAAAAGTGCTACCTTGGTTACCACAACTCACAGAGAACCAGAAGGAGTGTTTAATGGGACAGATACTCAAGTAAAGGCTCGGATAATCAACAGATGTAGGATCTTGCCGCATTTATGTGGAGAAGACCTCTGAACAGTGCTACCTTGACTACCACAACTCACAAAGAACCAGAAAGAGTGTTTGATGGGACAAGTACTCAAGTAAAGGTTCGGATGATCAACAAATATAGGATGAGGATGGTCCAGAGAAAGATATATAATGTGAAGGACTCTTCGTGAAGAAGGGATTGGAAAAAAAAAAAGAAGAACATTGTAGCAATCTAAATTGTCTCTGTATCAAACTGTGATCAATATATATAATTTTGACCTCCTTGGACTGAAAGTCCATTGATATCAATATCTCTTATTTGTGCTTGATTGTCATTTAATTCAATACTAGTCGTTGTTCAACTCATTAAGGCCTAATTCTTTGACCCACTCTCTACAAATTTATTGTATTGGGTTCATTAGGCTGAGATCCCATACACTTTGGGTTTGGGCCACAAATCGAGACTCTACAATTTCAATTCCATAAAATGTTGATATCCCACTTTTTAAAAATTCTTATGCGAAATTTTAAAAAGTTATTGTTAAGTTGGGTTTTTTATTTTTTTTATTTTTTATTTTAATACTGCAGCCCCACTCAATCAAACTCTTGACTCCATCTCTACCCGCTTGACTGGTAGCATACTCTCAAGCCTATGTTTAAGATGAACATGACTACAACTGATCATGCATTATGGTGCTCACATCCACTAAAACACAAAGAAAAGATAGTGTATACATGACTTTATATGAGAAAATTTGGATGCCTTTAGACTTGTAGAAAACAAATGAGAGGAAGGGGGACAAGGATAGATGGTTTATCCTTTTGGGTTGGGAGGATAGAAACGTTTAGTTTCTCCCATTTTTGTTTGGTTAGGAGTAGAGAAGTGGAAGGATGAAAAACTTTTTTGTTTGGTTGAGAAGAAAAATAGGAGGATAGAAAATCGAGTTTATATATATATATATCTACACTTATATCCCTATTACATTTTTTTTTTTTAGCTAACATTAAATTTTTTTAAGGTATATAAAATAAATACACACTTTATTATAAAATTTCCAGATAAACAAAAAAATTACATTGTCAATAAAAAACAATTCAATAAAGAAGAATAAAAAGATAAGTATAACTATCAAATATCAATTAACAACAACCATATCCCAAAAAATTAAAAATATTCTTCAATTCAAAAAATAAAAAGAGGCATCAATATTAAGTTAAAAAAAATAATAATAATAAAATTAAATTAAATTTTAAAAAAAAAAAAAAAAACACAATAGATAGAAGTGAAGAGAGGAAGTAGAAGGCAAAAGTAGGTAAAAAAAAGAAGAAATGAAAAGAGTTAGAAGTTATTAGAAGTGAAAAAAAAAAAAAAAAAAAAAAAAAAAAAGAGAGAGAGAGAGAAAGAATCATAGAAAGGAAAGCAGTAGCTGACAAAATTTTTTTTAAAAAATGAAAGAAGTCAAAAGTGAATAAAGGAAGCAAGAGGAGCAGAAAAAAAAAAAAAAAAAAAGGTAGATTCTACTAACATTCATTGAGGTTTGGGAAAATACCAATTAGGTCAAAGACATTTCAAAATTAACAAATTTGGTCCCTTAAGACAATTTAATCCCTATCCTTGTTACCCTTCTTCTCTCTCTCTCTCTCTCTCTCTCTCTCTCTCTCTCTCTCTCTCTCTCTCTCTCTCTCTCTCTCTCTCTCTCTCTCTCTCTCTCTCTCTCTCTCTCTCTCTCTCTCTCCAAGCCAACCCTTCCTCTGTCTCACCCTTTCATTGTATCTTTCTTCTCTTAGGCAACAACAATGGTGTGCTATTAGGTAATGGTAGTGATGGGTTTTGAGTTTTTTTATTTTATTTTATTATTATTATTATTTTTTATTTGGGTTTTGTGGCTAGTGGTGGTGGTCAGTTCCAATCTAGGGTAGATTTGCGGTGGAGTGGTTGTGGGTTCTGATGTAGAGGGCTAGTTTGTTATGGGTGTTTTAGATTTGGGTTTTGTTGCTATGGGTTTGGCTAGGTTTTATGGCTAGTGATGGTGGGTTCAAATCTAGGGTGGATTTGCAGTGGGGGTGGTGGTGGGTTTGTTATGGATTTTTTGGATCTAGGTTTTGTAGGATAATTTGGGTTTTGTTGCGGTGGGTTTGGCTAGGTTTTGTGGCCAATGGTGGTTTTTGGTGGCGGTGGTAGTGGGTTCTGATATGGGGTGGATTTGTAGTGGGGTTGGTGGTGGGTTGTGATGTGGTGGTGGGTTTGTTATGGGTTTTTTGGATTTGGGTTTTTGTTTGAGGATTTGAGTAGGTAAAGTTGGGTTATTAGTTAGTTGTGGTCGTGGTTGTGGCTGATCTGAGGTTAGAAAGATTGGGATGACTGAAGAGAGAAGAGAAGGGGAACACAAGAGGAGAGAGTCACAATGAGAATAGAGAGAAATTAACAGAGGATAACGTGGTCAAGGATTAAATTTTCTTTAAGGACCAATTTGGTCAATTTTGAAATGTCTTGGATTTGATTGATATTTGTCCAAACCTTAGGGTATTTTAGTGGAATTTACCCCAAAAAAAGGGAGAACGAACAAAGAAGCAAGGACCAAATAGTATTTTTACATGCATACAAATTTTCTATCCTGTTTTTTCTCCATTTTGGAGAGATTACAATTTGGTTGGCCTGGAGAGAAAATATTTGAGCCCCACTAGTTCCCCCCCCCCAAAAGCAATCAACAAATCCAAAGGTGCCAAAAGTTTTCATAAAAAATTAATAAATGACATGACAAAGAGATGGTAGTGGAAAAAGACTTTTTAGCTCATATATCGAGTCTTTTGGCCTAATATTGCTAAATCTGGAGTTTATTTGCATTATAGGCACTGTTCCAAGTTATTTAGGGAATTGAGGAAAGAGAGTGAATTTTGGCAACCGTGTTGCCGAAATTCAACAAAAATATGAGAGAGAAAGAGAAAAAGTGGGAGAGAGAAAATTTTGAATTTCGGTAATCACATTACCGAAATTCTTGCTGCTCTGCTGACCGAAAACCAATTGTGGCAATGCCATTGTCGAAATAGGGGGAAAAAATTTTTTGTGGCAATTGTGGCAATGCCATTGCCGAAAATGAGAGGAAAAAAAATAATCGTTGCTGAAATCTGGGGAGGAATTAAAAAAAAATGCTACGTCTACAATATTTTTACAACATTTTCACAACAGATCATAGGTGATTAATTATTATTAGTTCAAATTTGAATTTAACATTGAGATTATTTTTTTAATCCAACAATAACAACCTGCCACTTAAAATTTGTTGTAAAAATATTGTAAAAATTGTGTGCACATATCATTTCTTTAAAAAAAAAAAAAAAAAGGAATGGATTTGTGGCAATGGCATTGCTGAAATAGGAGGGAAAAAAAATTCCCTCCTATTTCGACAATGCCATTGCCACAAATCCATTCAACTTTTTTTTTTTTTTTAAGAAATGATATGTGCACACAATTTTTACAATATTTTTACAACAAATTTAAAGTGGCAGGTTGTTATTGTTGGATTAAAAAAGTAATCTCAGTGTTAAATTCAAATTTGAACTAATAATAACTAATCACCTATGATTTGTTATGAAAATGTTGTAAAAATATTGTGAACGTAGCATTTTTTTTAATTCCTCCTCAAATTTCAGCAACCATTATTTATTTATTTTTTTTCCTCCCATTTTCGGCAATGGCATTGCGACAATGGACACAAATTTTTTTTTTTTTCCTATTTCGGCAATGGCATTGTCACAATTGGTTTTTGGTCAGTAGGTTTGGGTAGCAGGAATTTCAGTAATGTGATTACCGAAATTCAAAATTTTCTTTCTCCCACTTTTTCTCTTTCTCTCTCATACTTTTGTTGAATTTCGGCAACACCATTGCCGAAATTCACTATCTTTCCTCAATTCCCTAAATAACTTAGAACAGTGCTTATAATGCAAATAAACTCCGGATTTAGCAATATTTGACCAAAAGACTCTCATATATCATTAGTTTTATAACTTTATGTTATTGTTTTGTTTTAAGGAAATGTTTTATTTGGTTGGAATAAAGATATTAAAAATTGTAAAATCCAATTGTATTAATCAAAACCATTCGTGAAATAAAATTCTATATTTTCTAATGTTATAATTATTTTTGATAACTTTTTTTATTTTTATAAATTTTTTTTTTTTTATAACTTAAAATTTTTTTAATATCCATTTTAAAATTTATAATATTTATTTATACTTTAAATTGTTTAGCTTAGCTTAAAAGGTCGAGTCCATGAGTACATCCAGTATAAAACTACAAATTGCAAAAGGCTCCAGGACCCAAGTGGATCATTTCTCTCATCGTAGAAATAAGGAACAATGAAGAAAAAAAATAAAGCAATAGCTTTATCTTATCCTCAACATCATCATCAACAAAACCACACTCTACTTTTTTTCTTCTTCTTCTGTATCTTGATTTGTTACTTGCCCCGCTCAAACGGCAGATCAGAAGAAAAAGATGCAGTCCTAGTTGGGGATGGATACAGAATTCGATCCGTGTCTATTGATCCATCCGGCAAATCATTGATCGCATATCTTGGCCTCATTAACAGCTCCTCCATTTTTGGGCCTGACATTCAGAATCTCAACTTCATTGCCAGGTATGCTTGCTTATATGCTATTGCTCTCTGTGAATTATCTCTAAAAATCTGCTCATCATCTCTAAAAATCTGCTCATCATATTCATATTCATATTATCCTATTACCGTTGACTTTTTTGGATTACCAATGCTGTGAAGCCACGTAAGCATGTGAAACCTGAATAACGATAATTATCCTACACGAATATTCTTAACTCTTATTTTTATAGCCGGCTCACTAAAGACTCGAGTGTTAGTCAATAGTCACATGCAATAGATGGTCAAATAACCGTTGGATGAAAAGTGAAAACACTCTATGCAATGTTACACCACTTAATATTTTTTAATTAGATACAAATATTGACAAATTCACCGTTAGATTATATTATCTTCGTATATTCTTCATCCAAACAAAATTTCGAGATAATCAAACATTAATAGTCATGTCATTAATTAATTGTTAAAATTCAAATTTTTGTAGTTTAAAATAATACATAAAAAGATGAGTTTATAGATCAAATGGTAAATAGCATCTGATTGATATGAAAATTGACATGCATGTTAAGAACATATAGAATATGTAATTCAACAGTTGGATTTTCAAAATATTAATTCAATAACAAGTTATTGGGTGGTGTAACATTACTTAGAGTTACACTAGGTGTAACTTGAACCCAACTCATATATATGGGTTAGGTTCAAGTTACACCTGATGTAACTCTAAACAATATTACACTACTTAATATTTTTTAATTGGATGCAAATATTGACAAATCCACTGTTAGATTACATTATCTTCGTATATTTTTCATGCTTGCAAAATTTCAAGGTGATCAAAAATTAATAGCTATGTTATCAATCAATTGTTAAAATTCAAATTTTCTTTTATCTTTGATTATATGTGTGAAGCTCTCTCTTGAAAAGTGGAATGACCATTGCGCCAAAGGTGCACAATGGTTTTATTTAATATTTATAATTAAAAGACAAGAGTTAGGTACAGTATCTCATTTTTTACTAAAATGTTAGGTATACTATTTGGGAAATATAATATACTCCACTTATGGTCTTATAAATCAATTTTGCACATAATTTATTATTTTGATAAATTAAACCCTATATTTTAAAGGAAATTTTGGAAACTACCACAAATTTTAGTACATAAAACTTACAAATTAATGTGTCAATGAATATGATTGTTGGAATTTAAACACCAAGGCCACCAAATAGTCGTATGCAATAAATAGTTAAATAACTAGTGGATGAAAACAGTTAGGGAAATAGTGGACGATGAGATATATATATCATTGTAAAGACTCAATTTGTAACGACCCCAAAATGATATTGGGTTCGCACGTTAAGGGCCCAAACAATATAATTTGTAGAGCGTGGGTGTTCAAGAACTAGATTAACCTCTGTAAAAGTAAAAAGATTCAACCTCATGTTTATAGATGGATCAAAACTGATATCACAATGGGTTTTTCTTTGAAACAAATATAGTTCTTTTGTTTTCAAGTTTTCTTCCTGAGTCTTCTCTTTGTTTTTCTCTATGTTCCGATCCCCTTTCTGCATGCTTTTCTTTCATGTTATATACCGCCCTCTTTATTCCATGTTCACCACACACGTGTAGATTGGGTTCAGAGGATCTCTTTCTGTCCCATCTAACACCTTCTGGAACCTCCTTCTAGCAGCTGTAAGGCTGCTTCATCACTGTTCAGACATCACTTCCACATTAATGCGGCCAGAAAGTTGGTTGAGAGGCAATTAATGCGGAGGCAGCTGTTACCATAGATATTTGTTTGCCTTCTCTCTCTCTCTCACCTTTGGCCCTTTATCCTACCTTTAGTGGTGACGTAGCTCCGAGATATGTTTGTAACAAGATGGCGTTATGATCGTCCTCGAACTTATATTGTCGAGAAGGGTTTTGTCCTCGGACAAATACTGAACTCACATTTCGTGATATTCACTCTTCCCTTCGCTTAGGTACCCCTTCAGTCTGATATGGGCCTCTTCGGGGAGGTTTGCATCCTCGGTTGGGCCACAGGCCCAATTAACTTGACTTTAATAACTTTAGTGACCGACCGGCCCCCACAATCATAAATGATGACATCTAATATTTATAATTTATTTTATTTTAGATTATGCTTGTGAAGCTCCCTCTGAATAATGGGTTGACTATTGAACCAAAGGTGCATAGTGGTTTTATCTAATATTTATAATTGAAAGGCAAGATTTAAGTATAATATCTTATTTTTGCCTAAAATGTTAGGTATACTACTTGGGAAATATAATATACTCCACTTATGGTCTTATAAATCAATTTTACACATAATTTATTATTTGATAAATTAAACCCTATGTTTTAAAGAAAATTTTGTAAACTACCACAAATTTTGGTACATAGAACTTACAAATTGATGTGTCAATGAATATGATTATTGGAATTTAAATACCAAGCCCACCAAATAGTCACATGCAATAACTAGTGGATGAAAACACTCAAGGAAATAGTGGAGGATGATATATATATATATATATATTGTGGGGCCAGATAATTCGCGGCCCAAGCCCACTCTACATTAGGGTCTAGGGCCCGAGCCGAGGAGAGCCATTGCCGAGGACGACCTCCTACTCAGCACTTCACCAAATGTCCAAAGAAAGGAGCAAACTGAGTGTAGGGGCAGAACAAGGAAAAAACCGCCAACACAGTAATACGGAATTCTGCATCTGACAAGTCCATACTCAAACCCATGCCTTTGTGCTTTTCCAGCAACCCCCAACCACTCTAGGTATGGGTCGACTGGACAGGCCTACACCTCAAAAAGTAAAATTAATACGTGGACGCAAAAAAGGGAATGGAACACCAGTATAAAAGGAGAAGAAAACAAAGCTGGAGGGGGGGCTGGAGTCTTAGAACTCTTGCTAATGAACGATTTAGTGAGTCTAGCCAAGCCCGCCCATGCAGTATTTCCCGTAGGAACTACGACTAAACTGCTCACCTGTGCCCAAGGTCATACCTTTCAAGCCCACTCTCTATAAATCATATTGTTGGGGCCTTTTATATGTGAGCCCAATGCCGTTCATGGGTCATTAAAAATCGTGCTCTTACATTTATATATATATATATATATATATATATATATATATGTATATCATAAATGATGACATCTAATATTTATAATTTTTTTTTAATCTTAGATTATGTATGTGAATCTCCCTCTTGGAGAGTGGAGTGACCACCTCGCCAAAAGTGCGTGGTGGTTTTATCTAATATTTATAATTGAATGGCAAGAGTTAGGTATAGTATCTCATTTTTTACTAAAATGTTAGGTATAATACCTAGAAAATATAATATACTCCACTTATGGTCTTCTAAATCAATTTTACACATAATTTATTATTTTAATAAATTAAACCCTATATTTTAAAGAAAATTTTGGAAACTACCACATATTTTAGTATATAAAGCTTACAAATTGATGTGTGAATGAATATGATTGATGGAATTTAAACACCAAGCCCACCAAATAAATGTATGATTGAATTTTTTTTTTTTTTTTTCAATTAATGACACAACAATTTGTAAGCTCTATATAATAAAATTTATAGTATTTGTGAAATACTAAAAATATTTCAAATTTTACTACATAAAACTTATAAACTAATGTGATAATGAATGTGATTGTTGAACTTCAACCACTTAAAAAAAATGAATGTTTGAATTATGAAAAATGCTAAAGTTATACTAAAAACTTTAATTAATAATTTTTAAATTATAAAAAGATAAATTGTTGCCAATTATTTATAACTATATTTAACTTTGATAATTGTAAAGACTCAATTTGTAACGACCCCAAAATGATGTTGGGTTCGCACGTTAAGGGCCCAAACAATATAATTTGTAGAGCGTGGGTTTGAAAAGCTAGGCCTTGATCACCGAACGGTGATTAGTCATGGTATTCGTGGTGGACACGCTGGGACGAGCCATGGTTGTCCATGGATCTTGCCCATCAAGCTTAATGCTCATATTCTTCCTTTTTCTCTTTTTGGGGGCCTCCCCTCTTTTGGCGCCTAAGCCTTTACATTATATAGCCCTTCACGATTGATCCTGATCCTTCATCTATTGATCAGGCAGATACCTATTCGAGTACCTGTTCTATCAGCCGCCTCCCCTTACTTTCTGTTAGTTGCAATAACCGAAACCACATTGTTCAGGAGTCTTTTCTCATTAATATGGCCAGGACGTTTGTGGGCGCATTCAATACGGAGGTGACGTCTTTTCCTTGAACCGCTCCCACTCTGTACCCCTATGTGAGTCCCATTCTACTCGCCTTTTCTTCTGGGGGCACTTCGAAGGCTGCCTTGGACGAAATGCCTCTCTTCCCTTCGAAGTCTCGGGATGCCGAGGACAGGGTCACCCTCGGCTGCACCTCTAGGCTGTTTGGTCTTTCACCACTTGTCCTCGGTAACTACTCTCCTCGGCACGGGCCCTGGGTCCTAATGGAAAGTGGGCCGGGTCATAAGTTCTCTGACCCCACAATAGCCCCTCAAAATCCTGCTGTCCGGATCCTCGGCCGGATAAGAGGGTTTTGATGACATCAGGCCTCTGTCAAAGCTTGTCAATTATTGTCACCTATCAGTTCCCGAGACTTTTCGTCTGCCTGAGACACGTTCCTAGAGCCTTTGGAAGGTGAAACGTGTCCTCATTAAATACAGGCGGCTCTGTGCTTCCCACGTTCAACGACGTGATGATGATCTAACGGTGGAGATTTCCTTGCCTTTATGGGTGGGAAAATTTGTGCAGTTATTTTCAATGGGAGGTATAAATGATTTTTGAAACTGATTTGTCTCTTCACTTTTGCACTTAAGAGTTCTAGCGCATATACCCTAAGTTCATCCAAACTTTCATCCAAATTCAAGTCTATCTCCAGTACAAAAAGCCTGTCCGAGGCACCTTTCCTCTTTTCTGTAAGTTCTCTGCCTTCATTAACTCATGCTTTTTCTTTTCTGGGTTTATTTTTCTCTTGTTCCTTTCCTTCTCCCGTCATCCACTGAGTTTGCTTAGCAACTCTTAGAGATGGTTAAATTGAGATTGAAAAAATTGGTTGATACTGAAGAAGCGATGGAAAAGTTCATCGCCGATTATAGGATTCCCCCCAACGTGAGTTTGAGGCACTGTAAGATGGGGGAGTGGCATCTTCTGAGAAGGACAGGCGAGGTGGCAATTCCCATTCTCGCCTTCATAGAGGGGGGTATGAGAATCCCCATGGGACTGGTAATGAAGAGTTACCTTAGGCATTTTCGATTAGCTCCCACCCAGTACGCTGCCAATATGTTTAGGATTCTGGGTTGTGCGGATGCCTTAAACGAAAAAATGGGGCTAAGACTAACCCTTCATGATGTAAATTGGTGCTACAATCTCCAAAATTTGAAGGGCAAATCCTACTACATGAAGACGAGAGACGATAGGGTTCGGCTAATCCAGTGCCTTCTCGACTCCAACAAGGGGTTGAACAAGGACTTTCTTATCGTATCCAGAGAATGGCATGATGGCCTTCCATGCCCGATGGTGGAGGGAGAACCAAGTGGGGTATAGAGAGTAAAAGGGTGCCAATCCTTTGCGCCATTTTAATTTGATGCGGTTCGGTTACTAACCATGTACATGTCTTTCTTTTTTTTGCAGATCCAAACGCCTTTCACCGACACTTTCATCTGGTTAACCGGGTTAATTTGGAAACTGTTCTTCAAGCGACAGTTTTTGTAAATAAAGCGAATGGTCAAGTCAGAGCCGCTCACAAAATCTTAGGGTACACCCCCCTTCAAAAGTCATTTGCCAACCCAAAGCATGTGATCAGCGCTAACCGTCCTCGGCTTCCAAAAATTACCGTAGTCGAACAAGGGTTTTTGATCTCCGAATGATCTCCTATCCTAGAGGGCATCCCATTAGTGGGCTCTTCGTCGTCTCATCACTCAGCGGAGGACGAAGGTAATTTGGGTCTGTCTGAGGAGGGTTTTGGGACATTTGACCAAGCCGACCCATCCGAGGATCCTTCTGGTGATCTAGGTGACCCAGACTTGTCCGAAGCGGAACTGTTGTTAGTGGAAACATCCTCCCGAGCCGAGATGGGTCTTAAAAGAAAGCCCCCAACCAGCCTGTTCGACCTCATTGAGGGCCAGCCGGGAAAGGGTACACAGGGTAAACCACAATCCAATGCTTCGTTTCCACTACCTCAACCCCAACCCGTCCAGACTAGGTCATCCTCTATTAAGTCGCAGCCATAATCTCCCCGCCCCAAATTTCCTGCTCCTTCTCAATCGGCTCTACCTCCTCGGCCGGAGCCCACTGACTCAAAGAGAAAGAAGAGTCCCAAGGGGAAGGAACCCATGGATGGAGGAAAATCCCAATCCTCTCAGGAGAGGGATGAAACCCCGCAAGTTAAAAAACAGTTAAAGATTGGGCACCAAAGCAAAGGTAAAGGGATCGAAACCCAATCCGCCCAAAGCAAGGGGAAGGGGATCAAAGCCCAATCCGCACCGAGCGCTTGGCTTCCCGCCCCAATGCTCCACAAGGAGCCATTGTTGGAAACCGCGTCTATGAGGGACCTTGGAGACAGCGATGGCGATTATGTGGCCGACGCATTAGGGAGAACCATGCTGCTTCCTACTAATATGGAAGAGTTAAAGAACATGAGGATGTAGGAGATTTTCCTTAGCGTGAAAAGGTACCTGGGTATGGTAAGACCCTTGAAACCTAAGGCTCTGTCAATTCTGGCTCCTAGATTTTCATTCATAATATACTTGTCTCAATTGGCAAGCTATCCAGGCCACCTATAGGATGGAGGATGAAGTGAAGGGGCAGAGTAAGGCCGCCAAGGATGAACGCACCAAACGCATAGATGCTACGCGAACCCTCAAAATTTCCGAGGCTGACCTCACAAAGGCTAGGGAGGACTTAAAGGAGGCTACCCGAGAGAGGGATAGTGCCTTGGCAGGTTTAACTGGCGCCCAAACACAAGCCGAGGAACAGACAAAGCGCCTACTCGATGCCGAGGAACAATTGCAGATAGCCAAGGAGCAGATCAGTGATTTGAAGAAGAAACTGATCATGACAGAGAATGCTAAGGGCGTGGCGGAGTTTGCCCAGGACGAAGCCGTGAGGGCCAAGCAAGAGGCTGAATTTGCCAGAAACGAGGCCGAAGCTGCTAGGGATAAGGCCGAGGAGGAGGGTTACGAGACGGGGATGGCTGAAACCCAGGCCTCCCTTAAAGCTCAAATTCTTAGAGTATGCAGACTATACTACTCCCAAGTTTAGGAAGAGGTCTTAAAACGAGCTAGGGTGGATGCTTCGTCTGACTTGTGGAAGGCGGAAAGCATATTTTATCCTCTAGCCATCCGTGAGACCGCCTCCTCCAGCTCCGAGGCTGTGAGCGATCAACACGAGGCAGAGGTTACTCAGTCAGAAGCTGCACAGATCATCGTCCCTCTTGGCGAGTCGATTGAAGGAGGAGAGCCTCATGATGCGACAGAAGTACCTGGAGGTATGAATCCCGAGATGCCCAAAGAGGGTGCCGAGCCTACGGTCAGCGCTCAGATCCCTGATGCCGAGGAGTCAGCCATCCTTATTCAGCCCCTACAGGCAATTCCCCTTACTGAGGTCCCCAAGAGCATCGAAACCGACCTTGCTCAGCCTTCCCAAGAAGGGGATGCCTCCCAGGGCCCCGAGGCTAGTCCTGCTCTGCCTTCCGAGGACGTGGACAAAACAACATTGAAGAAGTAGCAGCCCTGGCCAACCTTCGCATTTGTTTCCAGTTTAAATATTTAACTAGTTTCCCTTTTGTTTTGAAAACTTTATAGTTTGATTGCAGTTGAACTTATTAACCACATATATGAAATTCTTTTCTTCCTTTAAATTACATGTTAGTTGCCCTTGCTGATGCTTACTATTGTTGCGGATCTCCTGATTTTTTAACTAGTTATCTTAACATGTATGAATGGTTATGCATATGATATATTTGGGATCATATCCCGGAATTCTAACTTACCCGCGCCCATAGGACGTTGAATTTGTGTCTGAACACACTTCTGGGGAGATATAGGCATCATCCGAGATGTCATGCATATTGTTAGGCCGAGCCTGATATCTAGATTTCCTTTAAGTAGTTGGTTTCCCCCTAGGCTCGAGTCCGAGGACCATACAATACCTTGGTTCTGTCCAAAACTTAGATATTTTCATTAAATAGTTGGTTTCCCTATAGGTTTAAGTCCGAGAACCATGCAATACCTTGATTCTGTCCAAAACTTAGATTTCTTTTAAGTAGTTGGTTTCCCCATAAGTTTGAGTCCGATGACCATACAATACCTTGATTCTGTCCAAAACTTAGATATTTTCATTAAGTAGTTGGTTTCCCCATAGGTTTGAGCCCGAGGACCATGAAATACCTTGGTTCTGTCCAAAACTTAGATTTTTTCATTAAGTAGTTGGTTTCCTCATAGGTTTGAGTCCGAGGACCATGCAATTCCTTGGTTCTGTCCAAAACTTAGATTTTTTCATTAAATAGTTGGTTTCCCCATAAGTTTGAGTCCGAGGACCATGCAATACCTTAATTCTGTCCAAAACTTAGATTTCTTTTAAGTAGTTGGTTTCACCATAGGTTTAAGTCCGAGGACCATACAATACCTTGGTTCTGTCCAAAACTTAGATTTTTTCATTAAGTAGTTGGTTTCCCCGTAGGTTTGAGTCCAAAGACCATGCAATACCTTGGTTCTGTCCAAAACTTAGATATTTTCATTAAGTAGTTGGTTTCCCCAAAGGTTTGAGTCCGAGGACCATGCAATACCTTGATTCTGTCCAAAACTTAGATTTCTTTTAAGTAGTTGGTTTCCCTATAGGTTTGAGTCCGAGGACCATACAATACCTTGGTTCTGTCCAAAACATAGATTTTTTCATTAAGTAGTTGGTTTCCCCATAGGTTTGAGTCCGAGGACCATGCAATACCTTGATTCTATCCAAAACTTAGATTTTTTCATTAAGTAATTGGTTTTCCCATAGATTTGAGTCCGAGAATCATGCAATACCTTGGTTCTGTCCAAAACTTAGATATTTTCATTAAGTAGTTGGTTTCCCCATAGGTTTGAATCCGAGGACCATGCAATACCTTGGTTTTGTCCAAAACTTAGATATTTTCATTAAGTAGTTGGTTTCCCCATAAGTTTGAGTCCGAGGACCATACAATACCTTAGTTCTGTCCAAAACTTAGATATTTTCATTAAGTTTGAGTCGACTAGCCCCTGGCCAAGGTGTGGGACGTTGATCTGACGTTAGAAGCCCCAAGAACTGCCCGTGCCACTGGCACTTCGAAGCGCAACCCTTAGTGGAACTTTATGTTAGGGCACAACAACGGGCCGTTGGAAGTGATGGAGGGACTTTCTCGATCCACCGCTTGTGCCAACGCACAAGCCTTCCCACAGACGATACCAATTGTAAGGACTCAATTTGTAACGACCCCAAAATGATGTTGGGTTCGCACGTTAAGGGCCCAAACAATATAATTTGTAGAGCATGGGTTTGAAAGGCTAAGCCTTGATCACTGAACGGTGATTAGTCATGGTATTCGTGGTGGACACGCTGGGACGAGCCATGGTTGTCCGTGGATCTTGCCCATCAAGCTTAATGCTCATATTCTTCCTTTTTTTTCTTTTTGGGGGCCTCCCCTCTTTTGGCGCCTAAGCCTTTACATTATATAGCCATTCACGGTTAATCCTGATCCTTCATCTGTTGATCAAGCAAGTACCTATTCAAGTACCTGTCCCATCAGCCGCCTCCCCTTACTTTCTGTTAGTTGCAATAACCGAAGCCACACTGTTCGGGAGTCTTTTCCCATTAATATGGCCAGGACGTTTGTGGGCGCATTCAATACGGAGGTGACATCTTTTCCTTGAACCACTCCCACCCCGTACCCCCATGTGAGTCACATTCTACTCGCCTTTTCTTCTGCGGACGCTTCAGAGGCTGCCTTGGACAATATGCCTCTCTTCCCTTTGAAGTCTCGGGATGCCGAGGACAAGGTCACCCTCGGCTGCACCTCTAGGCTGTTTGGTCTTTCACCACTTGTCCTCGGTAACTACTCTCCTCGGCACGGGTTCTGGGTCCTAATGGAAAGTGAGCCGGGTCATAAGTTCTCTGGCCCCACAATAATGTTAACAAGTTTTTATAATTTTAATAATGATGATAATTTTACGCACAACTTGTCTAATAAATATTATTTAAATATTAAAAGTAATTTACATATAATGATAATTCTCCAGCACTATTAAATTATCTTATCACAGAATATTGTAGCATGTAAAATCAGAATAATGATAGTAGTGCATCACGTGATAATACATTTTTGGGATTATTAGTGAATCACGTGTCTAAGAATATTTTAAATAAAGAGGCATATTGACAGGTGGAACATTTAATGATTGAACGATGAGGATTAATCATCTGATGTTGCTAGGGTTTGATATTCATGAATATAAAAGCCACGCTTTAGTGCCACTGCCGGACTACATTTTCGCCATTTATTAGAGCATCTTCCAATTATCTACTAAACTTGCAAAAGCCAAATCAGTTCTCTGTTAAGAAGATCTTTCTATTACTCTATAAGTATTAAGTGTTTGTGAGATTTCAGAGGCAAGTAGTGGCAGAGCCAGGAATTTGAGTTGCGATGGTAAGATTAAAAGACAAAATTGAAAGTAAAAAATTAATCTAAAAAATATTAATTAATATTAATAGCAAAGTAAATAACCAACTATATGCTAATGAAATTCTTATACACAATCTAACATAAAATGTAAACTTTAATTTATTTTTTCACACCTAGTTTAATTTACTTAATTGCTCTTGACGATTTTTCATATTTTAAAACCGAGGCATGATTTCTTCATACTCAATAATCTTGAATATATATTTATCAATATATGTGACTAAGCAATCATTTATCCATTGATCTCCCATTCGATTGTGTAATCAATTTTTAATTATGTTCATTGCTGAATACTTTCTCTCAACAGTAGCTACTGTAACTTATAAGATCAATGCTGAGGTCACTAACATGTAAAACAATGGATATAAAACATCATTTTTCATTTCTACCATTATTTTAATATAAGAGTCGAGTGTAGGTCTATTTATGTGAGAGCATTAGCATTGGTGGTGCTAAAAAGTTATATTACTATTTTTAGAACCATCAATACTAAAAAGCATGCTGCAATGGTAAAATAAAAATTAAAAAAACAATATTTTATTAAAAGTTATATTATTGTATTGTGTTGGTAGTAGTGGTTGTTATTTATTGTAGTAGATATATTATTTTATTGTGTTGAATGCTAAAATAAAATCACTAATGTTGAGTGTTTTGTAAAGTGAGGTGGTAAAATAGAAATTTTTGACACTACTAATGTAGATGCTCTAAGAGAAGCTGCCATGGGAATTGAAAAAAAAGAAAAGAAAAAAAGTTATTTGTCCTTTTGTGGTGTGTGGTGGGGTTGGAGGAGGAGGAGGAGGAGGAGGAGGAGGAGGGCGGGGGGGGGGGGGGTGGGCAAATAAGACATTTTGTACAATATAGTAATATTATACTATTATTAGAGAAATTTTTGGAAGTTCAGGGGGGCACTTGCCCCCCGACCCCCCTTCCCTCCGCCCTTGGATGCAAGAGTCAGAGTTCAAGTCTTTAGAAGGGAACTTCACACACTTATACACTTAGATTATGATAGAATAGAGTTTTTATCTTGTATAAAAAAAATTAAGAAATTATAAAAAAATAAATAAGTGTTGCTAGTGCATATATTGGCTCTTCCATTTCCAGAGGCTACTTCATCCTCTGTAATAAAGATCAAGTCTTACATTTTGTTCCATTAAAAAAAAAAAAAAAAAGTCCTGCATTTTGTTTGGGAATATTGGTTCGCCATCTGTCTCTGCCATGGTGCGACTGGTATTCTACTTTTATGCTTTGTATTGTGTTGTGCACAAGAACTTTGCCCGACCTTTCCAAAACCTGTCAAACCAGAACGGTTCTCGGTTTTAACGATCGAATAAGAGGTTTTTGGTTAAAGCTGCTTTTTCCTTCATTTTCGGTTATATTAGTGTCCAGTTACTGATTCAACCAACAAGTCCAATCATTTGACAATATATTATTTTTCGATGGGTGAACCTTTATGGACCCAAAAAATAAAAATGTTACAGTAGTTTTATGTAATTAAAGTTGTAAGCTTTATAAAAAAAATGATTCACTAATTATTGTTTGCATGCTAAGTTATACATTGTCTTACACAATCCAACTGAAATCATGTTTTGATAATCAAAACATGATTTCAACTTAATGTCCTATAGAGTGTATCTATTATTTGACATGAGTTTAAATTTCAATGAATCCAAGCACTGAACTCAAGTCAGTTCCATAAATATAATATAATGTAAGTGGATGGTTCGAGCTGTGGCTCTAAATTAGCTGTCAAAGAGCATTAACATTAGGTATGCTAAATGCCAAATATTTGGCATTTGACACACCAAACACCAAAAAACATCTCCCATGAGATGTTCTAAATGCCAAAATATTTGGCATTGATGAACAGTACACTCTTAAATTTGGAAGCGTATAGACAGGAATTGTAAAATTTTAATGATTTTTTATTCCCTATTCTCTCTCATCTCTTATCTCTCAGTTAGATCTTTTCCTCTCTTTTTTCTCAAACCCTGATCCTCTCCTCTTTTAACCTCTCATCTTTCTTCTCTCACCCTCACTACTCTTCCTTTTACCCTTACCAAGTCGACGCATCACTGCTCTTCCTTTTCCTTTTTTTTTTTTTTGGTGCTGTGATTTGATGTGTGGGTTAGGTAATGGGTGGGTTTAGATAGTGATGTGTGGGTTCAGATGGTGTCGGCTGGGTTCGGTTCTGACGATGGTAGGTGGGTTCGGATGGGCAGATCCGTGGTGGGTGGGTTAGGCTGTGGGTTCCGATGGATGGGTTGAAGGTGGGTGGGTTTTGGTAGGTCTCCGACAAAACCCAGGCCGGAGCATCAAGCCAGGCCAATGTTTATCGCATTGGTTTCTTTTATTTTCTTTTTTTGTTGTGATTTGATGGTGGATTTGGTAGTGGTTGTGTTGGTTTTGGATTAGCGTTCTCTGTGTGGGTTGTAGGAGGATTTCAACGGTGGTAGTTGTGAGTTGGTGGCTATAGGTCTGTGTCGGTGGTGGTTGTGGGTTTATGGCGTTGGTGGATGTGGGTTTGTGCTGGTGGTGTCTGTGGATTTATTGTGGGTATGAGTTTGGTAATGGTTTGTGTTGGTGGTAGCTGTCGGTGTTGTTGTTAAAGTAGTGGTTGTTGTTGGTAGCCGTTGTTGCGGCAGTAGTGGTTGTGCCGTTATTGTTGTTGTTGTTGTTGAGGAGTTAATATATTATTTTAATATCTTATAAATATTATTTTAATGTATAGAATTGAAGAATAAAACATGTGATGTAGAGGATATTGTAAAATGATGTGATAAAATAATAAAGTAGGTTTTTGGTTTGTCAAAATGACATTTTTTATAGAACAACTGATGAGAATGCTCTAACTAGCACACCCCAACACACCTCACTTAATGGATTGGCACAAATTGGGTCGGGCGAGCTAGCGGGATAGGGCTTTCTCTTTTTTTATCTTTTTTTTTTTTCATTTTTTTTTTCACAGCTTGATCTATAGACACTCATAAGAGCATTTGTAGCAGTGGAGCTAAATAGCTATAATGCTATTTTAGCTCCACCAAAATACCAAAAAGGGCCACGCAACAATGGAGGCATAACAATAATTTTTAGCTGAACTACTACAGTGCACATTTATTTATAGATGTGTAAATGTGCACTGTAGCAGTCATCTAAAAAAAAAAAAAATTTATTTAGCCCCCGGATTAAAATAATACTGGGTTGTTTATTTTTTTCATTCTTTTATTCTTCATCTCACCGTCTTCTCTCTCATCACTCTCAAGCTCCCATCTGAGAAATTTCTCTCTAGCTTGTCGGCTAGCTCCCTCATCCCTCAGCTCGCTGACCAGCTCCCTCATCGCTGATCTGTTTTGCCGACCCACCCCAAGCCCCATCGCCGATCTCCCCAAGCCCCATCGCCCAGTCCATGCCTCTCTCTCTCAACGTCTCCGACCCACGCCTCCGCCGGCCTTAATGTCACTGGCCCAAGCCAACCCAAGCCCCAAGCTGCCGCTGGGTTTCATCGTCAATCGTCAATCCAAGCTCTAGGTTTCTTTGGGTTTCATCGTCAATGCCGCCACTGCTTTCCTCGTCATGGGTTTCGTGGGTTTTTCTGTCGATCCAAGCTTTGGGTTTTTTTTTTTTTTTTTTGCTGCTGTGGACTGGTGGTCGTGGTTGTAGCTGTGGCTGTGGTTGTGGATGTGGCTAATGGTAGAGATGGTTGTGGTTGGTGCTGTGGGTTTTTTTGGTATTGGTATATATTATTTTATTGTAGTGGTTATAATATTTTATTGTGTTGAAAGCTAAAATAGATCCATGGCTCCAATATGTGTATGTAAAATAGATAAAGTAACTTTTATTGATGCTAAATAACTAAAATTAGCTGTGGATGCTCTAATATCACAATAATTTTTGCTGATCGGTTGCTGACTGTCCACAGCTTTGAAACCAAGGATCGGCTGAGAATTCAAATTACAGACTCCGACCACCGCAGATGGGAGATCCCACAAGACATCATCCCGCGCCATGCCCACTCCCCGCTACACCGCTCTCTCCTCGAAACTCCGTCATCTCCACCCCATTCCCATTCCCATTCCACCACCTCCTACTTCCTCTGCGACCCCAACTCGGACCTCATCCTCACTCTCCACACCACCGCTCCCTTCACCTTCTCCATCACCCGCAAATCCACAAACGACACAATCTTCGACACCGCCTCCACTCCCTTCATCTTCAAAAACCAGTACATCGAGCTCTCTTCTTCGCTCCCAAAAACCAAGTCCTCACTCTATGGCCTTGGCGAGCACACCAAGCGGTCCTTCAAGATTGTTCCCGATGACACTCAGACGCTCACTTTGTGGAACGCCGATATCGGCAGTGCTAATCTTGATGTCAATCTTTATGGGTCGCACCCGTTTTACATGGACGCTAGATCATCATCATCATCACCGGCCATTCAAAGTCATGGTGTTTTGCTGTTGAATAGTAATGGAATGGATGTGATATACAGTGGTGATAGGATTACGTATAAGGTGATTGGTGGGGTTATTGACTTGTACTTTTTTGCTGGGCCGTTGCCGGAGTTGGTGATGGAGCAGTATACGGAACTCATCGGCCGCCCTACGCCTATGCCTTATTGGTCCTTTGGTAACTTCTCTCTTCTCTCTGCTCTTGTCTTGTTTGCCTTTTCATATATTGTGAATAGAAAAATGCTGAAGACTCCGTGATAGAGTTCTTAAAATCTTATCAATTTAGTTTCAAATGAGTAGATTGGATTGTAATAGTCAACATTCTTTTTAATATTGATGTATGGTCAAATAACTCAAATCTAATAAATTGTTTTGAGAATGAATGCATAAACATATTAAGAACTCTACAGTGAAGTTACTTTGAAAACTCTAGAGAATCTTAATTTGTGATTCTTATGATTTGAATTATGAATTTACAACATCACCTTCATGTATCATGTCAAATGTAATACATTCTTTAACATTATATTTTATTTCTAAATATTGGTAAATTATACATGCAACCTATAGTGCCATCACTTCTGACTCCAAAAGAACTCAATTCCATCGAGTTAAGGGCTAGACTAAGAATGTCATTTGACACACTTCAACATTAGATTTTTTTTAATTTTTTTTATTAGTACACTTCAACATTAGATGTGTTTAGCATATGTGATAATGAACTTCTTTTTGCAATCAACAAAGGAGTAGCATGCCTGGCAAGGTGTGCATCATGATCCCATATTCATGTGTGACCCAAAACATAAAAGTGACAAAGCTTAAGAGACAGTACATCGCACATAAGTGTTTCTTTAAGCTTGCTTCTTTCAAATGTGATGGCACAATTTATCAACATTTAATATTGTATTAGTGATCCATATCATATGATAAGGATCCAGATGTGACTCTACTTCTATTCTCAATTTCTACACCGCTTTCTTAGATATTGCATTAATATAATTCTCAATGTCAATTCCGAAGTTAGGTAGTGGTTCACTTGAACATCTTGTTTAGAGACTGTAAGAAGTAAATGAATGACACCTATCTTAACCTCACCATCTAGATCTAGGTAATTAAAGTTAACTTTCAAGTTAGCATCAAGGGATTCACAAATCTCATTTTCAAGTTGTTCTAACTCTTTACTTTTTAATTGCCTTTTGACTTCTTTTAGGATTTTTTCTTTTCAATTATAATAAAATTGATTTTGAAAGACATGGTCAAAACTGACAAGTGTGACACTTCATTCTGAAATTAGATCTATTACTACCTTAGAATGAAGAAGAATTTCTAGAACAAGAAAATATATGTTGGTCCATCACTAGGGCAATACAAATCCTGACCAAATTGAAGTTTAATGAATACTACCAATAATAGTCACCTTTATAGAAAGACACCATATGTAATTCTATTTGGGAACATAGTGGGTTACAGAGTACTTATAAAGAAAAAGAAAAAGAAGACTTTTTGATGGACCAATTGAAAAGATTGATTTCTGTAATGCGTTGTTCTTTTCTAAAGTTAATTTTAGGACATTCCCTTATATTCAGGCTCAACTGTATGCCAATATAATCCTCACTCCAAATTAGGATTTGACCTGCAATGTTTTTATTGTGACGTAGTTTATAAGAAATGCTAACCTGAGTGGTTATTGTTAACTTTGTGTATAGGATTTCATCAGTGTCGATATGGTTACAAGAATGTGGCTGACCTTGAAGGCGTGGTTGCTGGCTATGCAAAAGCTGGTATACCTCTTGAAGTTATGTGGACAGATATTGATTACATGGATGGCTATAAGGATTTTACCCTTGATCCCATCAACTTCCCATTGGACAAAATGCAAAACTTTGTTGATACTCTTCATCAAAATGGTCAGAAATATGTGCTCATCTTGGATCCTGGTATGCTTTACTTGACATGCAATTGTTTTCTTCAGCTGTAACTATTCTCACTCTCATTTTTGATGTAAAAATGTGTTATTTTACAGGTATCAGTGTGAATAAGACATATGGAACCTACATTAGGGGGATGCAAGCTGATGTCTTCATAAAACATGATGGTGTCCCTTACTTGGGTCAAGTTTGGCCGGGCCTAGTCTACTTCCCTGATTTTTTAAATCCAGTTAGTGAAGTATTTTGGGGTGGTGAGATAAAAAGATTTCAAGATATTCTTCCCTTCGATGGTCTTTGGCTTGACATGAATGAGATTTCTAACTTTATAACTTCTCCTCCTACTCCAAATTCTACTCTTGATGACCCTCCCTACAAAATTAACAATGCTGGAGTTTCGCGGCCCATTAATAATAGTACTGTCCCTGCAACATCCTTACACTGGGGTAACATTACGGAGTATAATGCCCACAACCTATATGGACTCCTAGAGTCCAAATCCACTAATGCAGCCTTAATAAATGTGACTGGTAAAAGGCCATTTATACTTGCCAGGTCAACTTTTGTAGCCTCTGGCAAGTACACAGCACACTGGACTGGAGACAATGCTGCTACATGGAATGATTTGGCATATTCAATTCCAGGAATTTTGAATTTTGGACTTTTTGGCATCCCAATGGTTGGAGCAGATATATGTGGGTTTTCAAGGAATACAACAGAAGAACTTTGTGGGCGTTGGATTCAGGTAAAAATTGATATATATATATAAAACGATTAGTTGATATTGTACTTTTTTTTTTTCTCTTAAGCTTTTACTTGGCTTGGCTTTTGATATGATATTTTACTGTTTTGTAGACTTGTAGTAGATAAAGGGAGAGTATGACCTGATTTTGTGAAACATCTCCCCCCCCCCCCCCCCCCCCTTCTGCTTTCTTTATTAAGTAAAATATATTTTGTTAACTTTAGACTTGTTGCTCTTTGAACCATATAGTTCTAATTTGAGTAATTTTGATCCCTACAAATTTAAATTGTTGTCAATCTAGTCCTACTGTTCAGTTCTGTTAATTAGTGCCGTTAAATGTCATATGATCTGTATACACCCATATCGAGTGCACAAGTCTCAACATTCACCTGTTGCTAACAAAGGTAGTGGAGAAGGGATAGAGGGCACTTGCACGACAGACATTGTAGAGGAGGAAGGGGTTGGTGTTGTTCTTTTGCTGTGGTCAAAGTAGGCCTTGACATGAGTGGTGAGGGTGTTGGACTTACTATGGTGCCTCTTCTATTCATACTCAATTGGGATGAAGCAACTCTGAATACTAGCTATGGATCTTTTCATTATGGTCATGTAATATTTATTGATCTAAAGGTTACTGTTGGTGGGTAGTGAATTGTGAAACATATATCTTTGCAGGACAGTTTGGATAGTAAGGGTGCATGTGAGTGAGGTTGATGGTTGGTGGTTGAGGGTTGAGCACCTGATCTTGGTGTGTCCTTTTTGGAATATCATGTTGCTCGAATCTGGGGATCCCAATGCACTTCCCTATGAAGCAGATGAGGATGATGATGAAGAAGAGGAATTCCTCAGCTCTCTTGAAAAACAAAAAATTTACATGATTTTTCCTCACAATATTACAATTTTATTTACCCTTTTTTGCTCATAACATTTTCACCAAATTGATATGATTTTGATTTCTTATGTAGTCATGTGACACTTAATGGCATTTAGTGAATAGTGTTAGGCTGAAGGACTATATTGACAATAATCCAAAGCTTTAATGATAATATGATATAAATTAACTATGGGGATTTAGGCACCAAATTGATTGTTTGTTTAATTTTGATGAGAAGCCAAAATGTATTATATCTGTTTTAATTTTATTGTTTGTTTGTTATTTTATAAGAAGTGATGCTTCCAAAGTTTGTATAACATTGGTGGTTAACTCTCTCTCTCTCTCTCTGCATGTTTATCTTTCTGGTTTTTTAATATCATTTTGTAGAAATATATTGAATATCTTTGCAAATGCTATGAGAGACAAAGTGATTAGGCATAGAAGTCTGAGTGCCATTAATAGGGAATAAAGAAAAGTCGTGCATATTATTTGATTGAATATATATTTATGCACCTAATATCTGTATTTTGTCCAAATACAGCTAGGGGCATTTTATCCCTTTGCAAGAGATCACTCTGCTAAGTATACTATTCGTCAAGAACTCTACCTTTGGGATTCAGTTGCTGCAATAGCTAGGAAAGTGCTTGGGCTTCGCTATCGGCTTCTCCCCTACTTTTACACGTTAATGTATGAAGCACACCAAAGAGGAACCCCCATTGCACGACCCCTTTTTTTCTCTTTCCCTCAAGATATCAACACTTACGAAATCAGTACCCAATTTCTGATTGGTAAAGCTGTAATGGTCTCACCAGTATTGAAGTCAGGAGCTGTTTCAGTTGATGCATACTTCCCTGCAGGAAACTGGTTTGACCTCTTTAACTACTCCCATTCGTTGAGTGTTAAATCAGGAAAGTATATCAAGCTTGATGCACCACCTGATCATATAAACGTGCACGTTCGGGAAGGTAATATTCTGGCTATGCAAGGAGAGGCCATGACAACACAAGCAGCTCGGAAGACTGCATTCCAACTCTTGGTGGTTGTCAGCAATAGTGGAAATAGCAGTGGAGAAGTTTTCTTGGATGATGGTGAGGAAGTGGAGATGGGAGGAGCGGATGGGGAATGGAGTTTAGTGAGATTTTATGGTGGAATAATAGGGAATAAAGTATCAGTTAAATCACAAGTTGTGAATGGAGGTTTTGCATTAAGCCAAAAGTGGATCATAGATAAAGTGATTTTCATAGGATTAAAGAAGGGTAAGAGATTAAAGAGATATGAACTAGAAACTACAAGTGGAACAAACTTGAATGGAAACTCAGTTATAAATGAAAGCTTCCACAGCTTGGGATTTATTACTGTAGAGGTCTCAAAATTGTCACTTCTTATAGGAAAGGAGTTCAAGTTGGAGGTAAACTTCTGAAATAGTGAGACAACTCGTAAGAGAATTATCAGTTGCACTCAACTGTCATAACTGTTTGAAATTGTGTTGCTGGAAAAAATCGCTATTTTAATAAATTTCTAAGTAATAATTGAGTAATTTTTTCGAGTGTTGGTAAATTCTATTAACATGTATTGTTTACGTCAAATGAGCATTTGGTTGAAGTTGAGAGCAAATTACCAAAAGCAAAAAGGATATAAAATAAAAATAATGGGTCTCTCTTTCTTCTTTTTTAGAGTGATGCCATTATCTAATTAATTAATGAATGTCACTCACAAGAAAAAATAATCAAATAAATATGTTCATACATAAGGAAAATATTTCACTATATCATAGGCAAATTGCCAACTAATACTACAATTACCAGAACTTATAGCTAATTGAGTTTCAATTTATCATTGCAAGTCATCTATCTATATGACATCTGAAAATTGAATCTTTGCATTTATTATTGTGACAGTTTTGTTGGCTATTGACTACGCATTTATTATTGTGACAGTTACCTTGGCGTAGTTTTTTAGTCCATTTCGATCTATTTCAATTTATTTGGTTTATTTCAATGTAGTTATTTATAGTTATTTAAGGATGTGAGAAGATAAGTTTAGGCTGAGATTAGACTTATTTTAATATTTGAATTATATATATATATAGATCTCAAACTCCAATAACTAATTATCAAATATAACAGCTTGTTGGTACCTTCAGGCTCGACGGATCTGGCTGGGGTCTGGGCTGCTGCGTCAATGGAGATCTGAGACAAGTCTAGATCAGGGAAGGAGGCCTTGACCTAACGGAGGCAGTCGTTGAAGCCGTCAGCAAAGCAACCGCCGAGCTCGTAAAGGAAGGCGTCGGAGTTATGAAACTCCGTTTTCCCTTCTTCCTTAGCCCAAAGGACTTGCTTCCTTAACAAGGAGATCTCCCCCTCCTTGTCCTTAAGCACATTTTTCAGCACCTTAGCTTGTCCCTCCGACTCTTCCAGGGCTTTCTTCGTCAAGTCAAGCTTCTTGATCTGCACCTCCCCTCAGGCCTCAAGCTCATGTAGCCCCGTTTCCACGATCTCAGCCCTCTCTTTCAAATGGTTAACCAACTTCTCTCAGGCCATGTAGCAGTCTATCAAGCCCTTCATCATTAGTACCCCTTGCAAAAATCAAAACAAGGTTAGAAATAAGGGTAAGACGGGAGAGAAAGAAGGACGAATACACACTTGAGCCAAGCTGAAGAGGCTTGTCTCCCCCATGGCCTCAGTTGCATGGTTGCCCAAGTTTTCATAATCATAGTCCTTAATGATGGACGAGAGCTGCCTGATAGCATACCATGAATCCTCGTGGAAGAGGGTGGGGCACTTCTTAGAGACGGGACCTTTAATCGTCATTAAACCCTTTCCTACCCCATGACGGGGCGGAGGAGGCAGCTTGGCAGTCGGAGGCGTCTCCTCGACGGTTGGACCAGTCACCACCTTTGGCTTCTTGGCAGGGCAATCAACTTTGTCTGTTGTTTTCCTTTTGATGAATGGCTTCAGTGGACCTGTTCCTTTAGGGGGCATGCCCTCCTCTTGCTTTTTCTTCGCCTATGCGGCGACCTGTTGGCATATGTAAGCCCTCCTCTTACCGTCTTCCATTTCTGTACCAAAGGAGATGGAAAGAAAGAGTTAGACAGAAAGCACTAAAAAGTTTTAAATTTTTTTTTTTAAAAAGGAATAGGCGACAGACTCACGTTGGCGTGCTTATGAGTCGTAGCAACGGGCAATAGCTATAGGCTTGGGACCCTCATAGTACCAGTGCAGGGTGTCCAAGGTGAAGATCTTCTCCAAAAACCTCCACTCTTCAAGGTTAACATCTAGACGGTCCTGAGCTGCAATAAGAGATGGTTAGACTAAAAAGTAAAACAGACAAAATAAATAAACGGGCAAATTTAAACAAGCAGAGGCCTACCAGACGGAGGCATTATACCCCAAGTTCTATCAATAAGGAGCATGTTCTCCCATTCATCAGGATGGCACATCCAGTTGTCTCCCTGGATGAAGAAGTACCAGTTCTTCCAATTTTAGTTAGAATTAAGAGTCTTGTACACTAGCCTGAGCAACGGCTTCCTTGGCAGGAAGCTGTAAATGCCCCTAGACTTGACAATCTTGGAAGGACGGTAACAATGGAAGAACTCCTCCACGGTTAGTTGACGTCTCCCTTTAGTTAGAACCCCATATAGCACCTCCGCACCAAGGAAGATTCTCCAAGCATTCAAAGCAATCTGGGTGACGGCTAGTCCTAGGTATTGGAATAAGTGATGGTGGAGAGCACTTAAAGGCTGTCTAAATCCTGCCTTGAACATTTGCTCATACACCACGACATCATCAGCACCATGGTAATAGCACTTTTCAAACTTAAAGGGTAGACGGATGGGGATGTCGATGGGAATCTAATATCTCCCCCGTAAGGTGTAAAAATGTTTTCTTTTAATGGTCGAGTTAAAATCGTTGACCGTCCACATGAGGGGAAGAACAAACTTCCTAAGGCCGTTAGGGCCAATGATGGATCTAATAGGAGATTCAACGTTCTCCTCGCAGTCTGAGTCTTCATTTTTCTTACTCTCTGACTCGTCCACGTCCAAATCCTCATCCTCCTCCTCGGAAGGTGAGTTGGCAGATGGAACTCTTTCAAAATAAGAGGCGCCGGGGTCGTCTTGACCTGACGGGTACACCTCATTGTAGCCCACTCCTTCACGAACACACGATTGTTCACTTGACGCTTCACTAGACATCTATTACACCTACATGTGATGGATAAACTCCTAAGACTCTACAGGTTTGCATATGCAAGGGACATACAGTACTTAAAGAAAACAAAGAAAAGAAAAATATACGTATAGGACGGAGAGCACTTACAAGTGTACGATGCAAAAAAGGGACGGAAACAGCATGGTGAACGGATGCGCTGAGGTGACTGAGTAACAGGTGACAGTGGCTCTCTGACACTAGAAAATGGTTGCGAAAAGTAGAAATGAAGGGGAGAAGCAACATATATATAAAAGAAACGGCATGGAAGACAAAGAGACACTTTGGTCTGAGTAACCAACCACTAAAATTGTGCCATGTGCCCCCCCAGCATTTATGACTCTTAACTGGCCCGTCAATCAAAACATGACTCCTTAGAAACTAGGTGAGATCGTCACTCCAGGTGTTCATCTGGGATACTAAGCAACAAACCCATAGAGTAAGGGGGCAGCTGATAGGGATAAATCCCAAGATTGATGAATCCAATCAATAGAGTTAGTCATAAGTGATAGTGTTGCCAAAGGAGATGGTCTAGATGGCCTAACAGTCAAAGAACTAATAGAGGGGATCGTATGTCGGACAGAAAGGCAGAAAAACGAACGGACCCTTCGAAGTAGACGGACTTAAGTAAGACGGGCAGATTCTTTGTAGAGAATGGATTCCAATGAGACGAACGGATGCAAGGGAGACAGATAGTGAAGCCACGTGGCACCCATGTGGCCTAAGTGGTCTCCAAGAAACCTAATATGGAAATGTCTTGCATCTCACGCCCAGAATCCCTACAAGGAAATAATCCCATGATATATGGGCATTAAAGAGGATATTCTCTACAAGGAAATACCTTCTCCATCAAGAAACGAAGGTCAACTCTATACCACTATAAAAACGCCAAAACCCTCACAAGCCAAGGTATGCGTAATTTTTTCCAGCTCTGGCACTCTAGAGTTGTAGAAATTCTCTCTAAATTAACTTTCGGAGGGTATTTGGCCGGTTCCACACTGGTACTCTCTGTAGGGTTTTCTTTGTTTCCGTCTCGCAGATTTTGTCCAGAGCACGTGAGGGCTACGCAATTCACTGACAATTTTTTGGCATCATCACCATATAAGATTTTGATGATTAAATATTTTACATTAATTAGAAACTGAATGTACATCGAGGTATTTTTATACAACATGAAAATAACCAAATCCCTAAAACTAACTCCAAACTATACTGATCTTCCCTCCAAAATCTGTTATGAACTATCCTAATCAGCAAAAGACACGTACCAATAATTACAACTACCTAACTATTACAAAACCTAAACTACAAGTAGTATTACAAAGATACAAGCTAAGCTACTGCCGTCTATGCAGAAGCAATTGTTCCAGTGCTCTGTTTTCTGCAGAAGCTCCAGCTTAGGTTCTTTGATCAACTCCAATTCAAGTACTTGGCTCACCTTTAATATGATCCTTCTGATAGGGTTTACAAATTTCAATTTCAAGTTGTTCTAACTCTTTACTCTTTAATTGCCTTTGACTTCTTTTAGGATTTTCCTTTTCAATTATAGTAATTGATTTTGAAAGCCGTGGTGAAAACTATGACAATAGTATGACACTTCATTCTTATTAAGATTAGATCTACTAATAGAGCAAGCAATATGTTGGGCCATCACTTAGGGCAATACAAATCCTGGCCTAAATGAAGTTTAATGAATACTATCAGTAATAGTGACCTTTATAGAAAGACGCCATAGTGGGTTACAGGTTACTTATGAAGAAAAAAAAAGGTGACAGTAGGAGATGTTATGCGATTTTTTAAAGAAGATTTATAACTGTATTGTCAACATATATTCAGGCTTCCATTGTATGCCAACATAATCTTCACTCCAAATTAAGATTTGACCTGCAATATTTTTTATCCTGAAAAACTTTATAAGAAATGCTAACCCTAGTGGTTATTGTTAAGTTTATATAAATGATTGCATCAGTGTCGATATGGTTACAAAAACGCGGCTGACCTTGAAGGCGTGGTTGCTGTCTATGCAAAAGCTGGAATACCTTTTGAAGTTATGTGGACAGATATAGATTACATGGATGGCTATAAGGACTTTACTCTTGATCAAAATCAACTTCCCGTTGGTCCAAATGCGAAAATTGTTGATACTGTTCAGTCTTCACCAAAATGGTTAGAAATATGTGCTCATCTTGGATCCTGGTATGTTTTACTTGACATGCAATTATTTTCTTCAGCCGTATTAGTACACGCAGATAACAAAATATTTCATTCTAATAGTCAATCTGAAATGGAATTAAAAATCTTGGTCTCAATTCCAAAAATTGTTGATATTTCAATTCCATAAAATGTTGATATCCCACGTTCCAAAAATTCTTATGCAAAATTTTAAAAAGTTGGTGTTAAGTGGGTTTTTTATGCAAAATTTCAAAATTTTAATACTCCAACCCCCACTCAATCAAACTCCAGGCTTTGTCCCTACCACTGATAGCATACTCTCAAGCCTATGTTTAAGATGAACATGACTACAACTGATCATGCATTATGGTGCTCACATCCACTAAAACACAAAGAAAAGATAGTGTGTACATGGTTTTATATGAGAAAATTTGGATGCCTTTAGACTTATAGGAAAAAAAAAAAAAATGAGAGGGAGGGGACAATTATAGATGGTTTATCCTTTTTGGTTGGGAAAAAATATAGAAAAGATTTTAGTTTCTCCCATTTGTGTTTGGTTGGGAGTATAAAAGTAGAAAGATGGAAATTTTTTTTGTTTAGTTGAGAAGAAAAATGGGAGGATAGAAAATCGAGTTTGTATATATTTACACTTATATCCCTATTACATATTTTTTTGAGCTAACATTAATTTTTTTAAAGTATATAAAATAAATACACACTTTATTATAAAATTTCTGGATAAAAAAAATTACAATGTCAATAAAAAAAACAATTCAATGAAGAAGAATAAAAAAAAATAAGTATGACTATCAAATATTAATTAACTACAACCATATCCCAAAAAATTAAAAATATTCTTCAATTCAATTAAAAAAAAAGAGGCATCCATATTAAAAAAAAGAAAAAGAAAAACAAGAGATAGAAGCGAAGAGAGGAAGCGGAAGGTAGAGGTAAGTAAAAAAAAAAAAAAAATGAAAAGGAGTTAGAAGTTATTAGAAGTGAAGGAAAAAAAAAAGAAAGAGAAAGATTCGTAGAAAGGAAAGCAATAGCTGACCGAAAAACAAAAAATAAAAGAAAAAGGAAAGAATTCGAAAGTGAATAAGGCTTCGTTTGGGAGTTCATAAGGGAATAGAATGGAATGATTATAAAGGAATGGAATGGAATGTATTTAAGTAAGGAGAAGGAATGGAAAAGAATGAAATGGAATGGAATTAAGTAACCTTGAAAATGAATAGAATGTAAGTAATCTTGTTTGGGAGTAATATGGAGGGAATAAAATGGAATCATTTTATGACAATATTATTATTAGACCCCTATTTTAAAATAAAAGATTGAATATATAAGGGTGTTTTGGGAGTTTTAGTAAAAAAATTATTAAATCTAATTTCATCTCCTATCATTCCTCCCAATTTTGGGGGGAATGAAAATTTGAGATTTTAAGGGAATAAAGAGGAATGAGTGTTCTCTCTTACCCATTCTATTCTCTCTCACTTGAACTCTCAAATAAGGAAATGGACTTTCCATTCCCTCCATTAAAACTCCCAAACAAGGGAAGGGAATAATATTCTAAAATTATTCTTTTCATTTATTTCTATTTCATTCCATTCCCTCCTCCCAAACGAGGCATAAAGAAAGCAGGAGGAGCGGAAAAAAAAATGGTAGATTCCACTAACATATCCTGAGGTTTGGGCAAATACTAATTAGGTCAAACACATTTCAAAATTGGCCAATTTGGTCCTTAAAGACAATTTAATCTCTATCCCCGTTACCCTCCATTACTCAGTTTTCCTTTTCTTTCTCAAACATCTCTTTTCATTCTCTCTCTCTCTCTCTCTCTCTCTCTCTCTCTCTCTCCCTACTCTCTCTGTTCCAACACTCTCTGTTTCTCTCAGGCCTTTCTTCTCTCTCATCCCTCTCTCTCCAAGACGACCCTTCTCTATGACTCACCCTTTCATTGTCTCTTTCTTCTCTTAGGCAACAACAGTGGTGTGCTCTCAAGTAACGACAGTGGTGGGTTTGTTGTGGGTTTTTGAGTTTTTTTATTCAAATTTTGTGGCTAGTGGTGGTGGTGGGTTCCAATCTAGGGTAGATTTGTAGTGAAGTGGTTGTGGGTTCTGATGTTATGGGTTTTTTGAATTTGGGTTTTGTTAAAGGATTTGGGTTTTGCTGGGGTTTATGGCCAGTGATGGTGGGTTTCAATCTAGGGTGGATTTTCAGTGGGGGTGGTGGTGGGTTTGTTATGGATTTGGGTTTTGTTGCGTTGGGTTTGGTTGGGTTTTGTGGCCGGTGGTGGTTTTTGGTGGCAATGGTAGTGGTAATGGGTTATGATATAGGGTGGATTTGCAGTGGGGTTGGTGGTGGGTTTGCTATGGGTTTTTTGGATTTGAATTTTTGTGTAAGGATTTGGGTGGGTAAAATTGGGATGTTAGTTAGCTGTGGCTGTGGTTATGGTTATGGCTAATCTGAGATTAGAGAGATTGGGATGACTAAAGAGAGGAGAGAAGGGATGCAAGAAGAGTGAGTCACCTTGAGAAGAGAGAGAAATTAATAGAGTGTAATGTAATTAGGGATTAAATTGTCTTTAAGGACCAAATTGGTCAATTTTGAAATGTCTTGAACCTAGTTGGTATTTGCCCAAACCTTAGGGTATGCTAGTGGAATTTACCAAAAAAAAAAAAAAAAGGAAGAACAAACAAAGAAGCAGCAAGAAGCAAGGACCAAATAGTATTTTTACATGCACACAAGTTTTCTCTCTATTTTGGAGAGATTGTAATTTGGTTGGCCCGGAAAAAGAAAATATTTGGGCTCCATCAGTTTTCCCTCCCCCCCAAAAAAAAACCAATCAACAAATCCAAAGGTAAAATTTTTCATAAAAAATTAATAAATGACATGACAAGGAGAAAAAATGGTAGTGGAAAAAGACTTTTTAACTTATATATCATAAGTTTATGTTATTGTTTTGTTTTAAGACCCCCCCCCCCCAAAAAAAAACCAATCAACAAATCCAAAGGTAACAAAATTTTTCATAAAAAATTAATAAATGACATGACAAGGAGAAAAAATGGTAGTGGAAAAAGACTTTTTAACTTATATATCATAAGTTTATGTTATTGTTTTGTTTTAAGAAAATGTTTTATTTGGTTGGAATAAAGATATTAAAAATTGTAAAATCCAATTGTATTAATCAAAACCATTCATGAAATAAAATTCTATATTTTCTAATGTTATAATTATTTTTGATAACTTTTTTTAATTTTTATAAATTTATTTTAATTTTTTTAATATCCTTTTTAAAATTTATAATATTTATTTATACTTTAAATTTTTTATAAAATTATTGATATCATTATCATGGTATTTCAGTGTTAATTAATCAATATAAAAAAGCAACAACTTGTTTGTCTTAGCTTAAAAGGTCGGGCACAAGAGTACATCCAGTATAAAACTACAAATTGCAAAAGGCTCCAGGACCCAAGCGAATCATCTCTCATTATAGAAAACAGGAACAATGAAGAAAAAAAATAAAGCAATAGCTTTATCTTATCCTCAACATCATCATCAACAAAACCACACTCTACTTTTCTTCTTCTTCTGTATCTTGGTTTGTTACTTTCCCCGCTCAAACGGCAGATTAGAAGAAAAAGATGCAGTCCCAGTTGGGCATGGATACAGAATTCGATCCGTGTTTATTGATCCCTCCGGCAAATCATTGACCGCATATCTTGGCCTCATTAACAGCTCCTCCATTTTTGGGCCAGACATTCAGAATCTCAACTTCATTGCCAGGTATGCTCGCTTATATGCTATTGCTCTCTGTGCATTATCTCCAAAAATCTGCTCATCATATTCATATTCATTTTATCTTATCACCGTTGAATTTTTTGGGATTATCAATGCTGTGGAGCCACGTAAGCATGTGAAATCTGAATAACGATAATTCTCGTACGCGAATAATCCAAACTCTTATTTTCATAGCCGGCTCACCAAAGACTCTAGTGTCAGTCAATAGTCACATGCCATAGATAGTCAAATAACTAGTGGATGAAAAGTGAAAACACTCAAGTAAATAGTGGAGGATGAGTTATATATATCATAAATAAATAGTGGAGGATGAGTTATATATATCATAAATATATATATATATATATATATAATCTTAGATTATATGTGTGAATCTCCTTTTTGGAGAGTGAAGTAACTGTCGCGCCAAAAATGTATTATTATTTTATCTAATATTTATAATTGAAATGCAAGATTTAGGTATAGTATCTCATTTTTGATTAAAATGTTAAGTATACTATCTAAAAAATATAATATACTCCACTTATGGTCTTATAAATCAATTTTATACACAATTTATTATTTTGATAAATTAAACCTATATTTTAAAGAAAATTTTGGAAATTACCATAAATTTTAGTATATAAACTTTACAAATTGATGTGTCAATGAATATGATTAATGCAATTTAAACACCAAAAGCCCACCAAATAAATGAATGATTGAATTATTATTATTATTTTTTTATTTCAATTAATGACACAACAATTTGTAAGCTCTATATAATAAAATTTATAATATTTGTGAAATGCTAAAAATACTGCAAATTTTACTATATAAAACTTATAAACTGATGTGATAATGAGTGCGATTGTTGAACTTCAACCACTTAAAAAAAATGAATGTTGGAATTATGAAAAATGCTAAAGTTATACTAAAAACTTTAATTAAAACTTTAATTAATAATTTTTAAATTATAAAAAGATAAATTGTTGCCAATTAGTTATGTCTATATTTAACTTTGATCATGTTAATAAGTTTTTATAATAATTTTAATAATGATGATAATTTTACGCACAATTTGTCTAATAAATAATATTTAAATATTAAAAGTAATTTACATATAATGATAATTCTCCTGCACTATTAGATTATCTTATCACAGAATATTGTAGCATGTGAAATCAGAACAATGATAATAGGGCATCACGTGATAATACTTTTTTGGGATTATCAGTGCATCACGTGTCTAAGAATTTTTTTTTTTTTTTTTTTTTTGATAATCGTGTCTAAGAATATTTTAAATAAAGAGGCATATTGACAGGTGGATCATTTAATGATTGAACGATGAGGATTAAAGCTACTCTTAGAGCATCCACATCTGGGGATGTAAACATTTGCAAAATACAAAAAGCAACTAATTTTACATATTTTATCCCAAAATTTTTTCACATTAGTCATTCTAAAACTATGCATATTTACATATTTGCTACAGTAACCGTACATGTATACATGATTACTATAGGTGTGTATCCTATTATTTTATTAATTTCCCATTTCGTTCTCTTTTTTCTCCCTCTTCTCTATCTACAAAAGAGACTCAGACTTCTTCTCTCCCTTATCATCTTCCTCTTCCTCTGATACACACAAACACACGTACACAGCCAAACCAACATAGAGACGCACAAAAACACACCGACCATTTGATGCTTGTGGATCGGTGCTGCAACGGAGATTGAAGCTTGTTGGCGATGGAGATCCGTTAAAACAACGAAAACCCAAAATCAACCCAAAATCCATAGAAAATCAATTCAAAATTAAACCATTAACTAGGGCTGTCTAAACAACCCGCAGATCCGACCCACCCGGTCAAACCGACCGGACCCGAACCGTCCTCCGTCCGATCCGACTCCTTCGGCGGTCGGCGGCGGGTCCTTACTTTCCAAAACCGATTCCGGCGGATCGGGTGCGGGTCTCTTCCTCCAATACCCGAGCCACCCGACCCGACCGCCATATCAATGGGTTTAAAGGTCTGAAGCTTGTTAACGTTTCTCATTCCAGTCCTTGCTTTCCAAAGTCATCCTCTCACTCTCAGTTCTTACCCTTCGCCGATCCAACCGCCGATGTTTACCCTTCGCCGATCGTCGTCGTCGATATATGCCTCTCCATCGTCGATCTCTGCCTCTTCGTCGTTGATTTGTGCTCTTCGTCCACAACGTCCCAGCTCGTCTTCGCCTCCATCTCTCAGATTCAATCTTTCTATTTCATCTCTTAGGTTCGGTTATCTGTGGATTTGTGGATCTGTTATTTGGGTTTTTGTTCTTTGGATGTGTGGATCTGTTCTTTGGGTTTGTAGATCTTCTCTTTGGGTTTGTAGATCTGTTGATTTTGTTCTTCAGGAATCAAACCACTGAAGTTTGATTTTTGTTCTGTTGATTTTGGTTCTTCAGTGTTTGTTACAATTTATTTCGGTCGAAATCAACTCCGACCGCCGCCCACCCGAGTCCGATCCGACTCGACCGGTGGCTTTTCGCAGTCGGCGGCGGGTCTGGAATTTCTCCACTTGATCTGATCGGGTCGGTTGCGGGTTGGGTACAAACCCGACCCGGACCGACCCGTGGACAGCCCTACCATTAACTGAAAACCCATAACCCAAACTCAAAATCAAAATCAAATACAAACCTAATGGTGGTACGGACTTAAGGGATCTGAGAATTAAGGAGAGAGATGAGGGATTTGAGATGTAGAGACTTTAATGAGGTTCTGCTCTCAGATGAAGAGAAGAGGGGTGGAGATCGCTCTGAAATCCGTAACCCCTCTTTTCTCCCTAAATGCATGTGGAGCCGATGATTTCCTTATGTTTCAATTGTCTTCATCTTGATTTTCATCATTTCTCTCCCTTGTAGCTTTCGAATTGTCAAAAAAAGAAAAAAGAAAAAAAAGATGTAGAGACTTTGAGGGATTAGAAAGAGGCAGAGACTTTGAAGAATGAATTTATGGGTTAGGGAAAAGAGAGAGGCAGAGAGTTTGAGGGTTAGGGATAAGTAGAATAATATATATATATATATATATATATATATATAATAGAGTGTATAATAGATAAACTAATGTGGGTATTTTGTAAAAATGAGTGTAAAATAGAAAAGTGTGTTTTTTCTTGTAAAATATACTGAAATTATGCACCATTTGATGCGGTTGCTCTTAGTGCCACTATCAGATTACATTTTCACCATTTATTAGAGTATCTTCCAATTATCTACTAAACTTGCAAAAGCCAAATCAGTTCTCTGTTAAGAAGATCTTTGCCGCGATGGTACTCCATAAGTATAAATGTTTGTGGGGTGTGAGAGTTAAAAGTCACGGTTCAAGTCCCTAGAAGAGAGCTTCACACATTTATTTACTTAGATTATGATAAAGTAGAATTTTTAACCTGTATAAAAAAATTATAATAAAAAAAGTGTTGCTAGTGCATATATTGGCTCTTCCATTTCCAAAGGCTACTTCATCCTTTGTAATACAGATCAAGTTTTCCATTTTGTTCCATTAAAAAAAAAAAGTCTTGCATCTTGTTTTGGAATTTTGGTTCGCCACCTGTCTCTGCCATGGTGCAATTGGTGTTCTACTTTTATGCTTGGTTTTGTGTTGTGCACAAGAACTTTGCCCGACCTTACCAAAACCTATCAAACTAGAACGCTTCTCAGTTTTAGCGATCGAATAGGAGGTTTTTGGTTAAAGTTACTTTTTCCTTCATTTTCGATTATATTAGTGTCTGGTTCTCGGTTTAACCGATTGGTCCAGTCATTTAACAGTATATTATTTTTCGATGGTTGAACCTTTATGGACTGAAAAAAAAATGTAAATTACAGTAGTTTTATGTAATTAAAGTTGTAAGCTTTTTTTTAAATTATTCGCTAATTATTGTTTGCATGCTAAGCAATACATTATTGTACACAATCTATTTTTTTTTTTTTTTTTTGGATAAAAAACTGAAATTCCATTAACATAAACTAGAAACAAGTACATTAGTTGAGAGAGTACGTTCTAAGAAATAAGGGCTCTCCTCAATCCAAACAACATATTTCTCAACACCCTGAGCATGTTTTGCTCACAAGTGGGCTACCTGATTACCTTTCCTACCATGTGAAATAGAAAATCTACGAAAAGCACTTAACAGAGAACTAATTCCATACACAACTGATGTAATCGAAGATGGAGGAGGAGAAATGCCAGCAATAGCATTTGAAACCATAACAGAATCTCCCTCAAGAACAATCTCATGAAATCCCATATCTTTAGCAAATGTAATGCCCAATTCATAAGCTTTTGCTTCGACGTCCAAGGATCCCAGATGCTGATTTAGCTTCATTGACAAAGCTCCCATGGACAAACTCCATTGAAATCATGTTTTGATAATCAAAACATGATTTCAATTATAATTGTGAAATTGTTTTACAATTATAATTAAAATTGTGTTGGCAAAACACTATTTCAATCTACTGCCCATAGAGAGTGTATCTATTATTTGACATGCATTCAAATTTTAATGGTTCTAATACACAAGAGCACCAGACTCAAGATAGTTCCATAAATATATTATAATGTAAGTGGACGGGCAGACCCCAGCACACCTCTCATAATGGATGGGCACAAATTGGGTCGCATCGGTTCGGGCTAGGAGGGCTACCGGGTTTTTTTTTTTTTTTTTGGCACAGCCTGATCTAGACACTCATAATTAACACAATAATTTTAGCTGATCGGTTGCTGTTTTGTCCACAGCTTTGAAACCAAGGATCGGCTGAGAATTCAAATAACAGACTCCGACCACCGCAGATGGGAGATCCCACAAGACATCATCCCGCGCCAAACCCACTCCCCACTGCACCACTCTCTCCCCGAAACTCCGTCATCTCCACCCCATTCCACCACCTCCTACTTCCTCTCCGACCCCAACTCCGACCTCACCCTCACTCTCCACACCACCTCTCCCTTCACCTTCTCCATCACCCGCAAATCCACAAACGACACGATCTTCGACACCGCCTCCACTCCCTTCATCTTCAAAAACCAGTACATCGAGCTCTCTTCCTCGCTCCCCAAAACCAAGTCCTCACTCTATGGCCTTGGCGAGCACACCAAGCGGTCCTTCAAGCTTGTTCCCGATGACACTCAGACGCTCACTTTGTGGAACGCCGATATCGGCAGTGCTAATCTTGATGTCAATCTTTATGGGTCGCACCCGTTTTACATGGACGCTAGATCATCATCATCATCACCGGCCATTCAAAGTCATGGTGTTTTGCTGTTGAATAGTAATGGGATGGATGTGATATACAGTGGTGATAGGATTACGTATAAGGTGATTGGTGGGGTTATTGACTTGTACTTTTTTGCTGGGCCATTGCCGGAGTTGGTGATGGAGCAGTATACGGAACTCATCGGCCGCCCTACGCCTATGCCTTATTGGTCCTTTGGTAACTTCTCTCTTCTCTCTGCTCTTGTCTTGTTTGCCTTTTTATATATTGTGAATAGAAAAATGCTGAAGACTCCGTGATAGAGTTCTTAAAATCTTATCAATTTAGTTTCAAATGAGTAGATTGGATTGTAATAGTCAACATTCTTTTTAATATTGATGTATGGTCAAATCACTCAAATCTAATAAATTGTTTTAAGAATGAATGCATAAACATATTAAGAACTCTACAGTAGTGGAGTTACTATAAAAACTGTACAGAATCTTAATTCGTGATTCTTATGATTGGAATTATGAATTTACAACATCACCTTCATATATCATGTCATATGTAATACCTTCTTTAACATTTTATTTTATTTTTAAATATTGGTAAATTATACATGCAACCCATAGTGCCATCACTTTTGACTCCAAAATAACTCAATTCCATCTAGTTAAGAGCTAATGGTCCGTTTGGATTGAGGGAGAGGGAGGGAGAATAGAGTAGATTTAGTCCAAAATTAGCTTAATTTTAGCCAACTCTACTCTACTCTCCCTCCTTTCCCCTTCCATCCAAACAGGCCCTAAAATAAGAATGTCATTAGATGTTTTTTTTTTGATAAGTACACTTCAACATTAGATGTGTTTAGCATATGTGATAATGAACTTCTTTTTGCAATCAACAAAGGAGTAGCATGCCTGGCAAGGTGTGCATCATGATCCCATATCCATGTGTGACCCAAAACATAAAAGTGACAAAGCTTAAGAGACAGTACATTGTACATAAGTGTTTCTTTAAGCTTGCTTCTTTCAATTGTGAAGGCACAATTTATCAACATTTAATATTATATTAGTGATACATATCATATGATAAGGATCCAGATGTTAATCTACTTCTATTCTTAATTTCTGCACCGCTCTCTTAGATACTGCATTATTATAATTCCCAATGTCAATTCCAAAGTTAGGTAGTGGTTGACTTGAACATCTTGTTTGGTGACTGTAAAAAGTAGATGAATGATACCTATCATAACCTCACCATCTAGATCTAGGTAATTAAAGTTAACTTTCAAGTTAGCATCAGGGGGTTCACAAATCTCATTTTCAAGTTGTTTTAACTCTTTACTTTTTAATTGCCTTTTGACTTCTTTTAGGATTTTTTCTTTTCAATTATAGTAAAATTGATTTTGAAAGACATGGTCAAAACTGACAAGTGTGACACTTCATTCTGAATTTAAATCTACTACTTCTTTAGAATGAAGAAGAATTTCAGAGCAATAAAATATATGTTGGGCCATCACATAGGGCAATACAATTCCTGACCAAATTCAAGTTTAATGAATACTACTAGTAATAGTCACCTTTATAGAAAGATGCCATATGTAATCCTATTGGGTACATAGTGGGTTAAAGAGTATGACATTAGAAGATGTTATGTGAATTTGAAAAATAAATGTGTGACATTAGAAGATGTTATGTGAATTTGAAAGAAAACTTTTTGATGGACCAATTGAAAAGATTGATTTCTGTAATGCGTTGTTCTTTTCTAAAGTTAATTTTAGGACATTCCCTTATATTCAGGCTCAACTGTATGCCAATAATCCTCACTCCAAATTAGGATTTGACCTGCAATGTTTTTATCGTGACGTAGTTTATAAGAAATGCTAACCTGAGTGGTTATTGTTAACTTTGTGTAAAGGATTTCATCAGTGTCGATATGGTTACAAGAATGTGGCTGACCTTGAAGGCGTGGTTGCTGGCTATGCAAAAGCTGGTATACCTCTTGAAGTTATGTGGACAGATATTGATTACATGGATGGCTATAAGGATTTTACCCTTGATCCCATCAACTTCCCGTTGGACAAAATGCAAAAATTTGTTGATACTCTTCATCAAAATGGTCAGAAATATGTGCTTATCTTGGATCCTGGTATGTTTTACTTGACATATAATTGGTTTCTTCAGCTTTAACTATTCTCACTCTCTTATTTGATGTAAAAATGTGTTGTTTTACAGGTATCAGTGTGAATAAGACATATGGAACCTACATTAGGGGGATGCAAGCTGACGTGTTCATAAAACGTGATGGTGTCCCTTACTTGGGACAAGTTTGGCCTGGCCTAGTCTACTTTCCTGATTTTTTAAATCCAGTTAGTGAAGTATTTTGGGGTGGTGAGATAAAAAGATTTCAAGATATTCTTCCCTTCGATGGTCTTTGGCTTGACATGAATGAGATTTCTAACTTTATAACTTCTCCTCCTACTCCAACTTCTACTCTTGATGACCCTCCCTACAAAATTAACAATGCTGGAGTTTCGCGGCCCATTAATAATAGTACTGTCCCTGCAACATCCTTACACTGGGGTAACATTACAGAGTATAATGCCCACAACCTATATGGACTCCTAGAGTCCAAATCCACTAATGCAGCCTTAATCAATGTGACTGGTAAAAGGCCATTTATACTTGCCAGGTCAACTTTTGTAACCTCTGGCAAGTACACGGCACACTGGACTGGAGACAATGCTGCTACATGGAATGATTTGGCATATTCAATTCCAGGAATTTTGAATTTTGGACTTTTTGGCATCCCAATGGTTGGAGCAGATATATGTGGTTTCTCAAGAAATACTACTGAAGAACTTTGTGGGCGTTGGATTCAGGTAAAAATTGATAGATGTAAAAATGATTAATTGATGTTGTACTCTTTTTTCTTTTCTTTTTTTCTGTTTTTTTTCCTCAAGCTTTTACTTAGCTTTTGATATGATATTTTACTGTTTTGTAGACTTGTTGTAGATAAAGGGAGTGTATGACCTGATTTTGCGAAGCACTCCCCCCCCCCCCCCCCCCCCAGCTTCTGCTTTCTTTATTGAGTAAAATATATTTTGTTTTTCCTATCAAAATATATATATATATATATATATATATTGTTCTCACTAACTTTAGACTTGTTGCTCTTTGAACCATATATTTCTAATTTGAGTAATTTTGATCCCTACAAATTTAAATTGTTGTCAATCTAGTCCTACTGTTCAGCTCTGTTAATTAAGTGCCATTAAGTGTCATATGATCTGTATACACCCATATCAAGTGCACAAGTCTCAACATTCACCTGTCATTAACAAAGGTAGAGAAGAAGGGTTAGAGGGCACTTGCAGGACAGACTTAGTGGAGGAGGAAGGGGTTGGTGCTGTTCTTTTGCTGTGGTCAAAATAGGCCTTGACATGAGTGGTGAGGGTGTTGGACTTACTATGGCGCCTCTTCTATTCATACTCAATTGGGATGAAGAAACTCTGAATACTAGCTATGGATCTTTTCATTATGGTCGTGCAATATTTATTGATCTAAAGGTTACTGTTGGTGGGTAGTGAATTGTGAAACATATATCTTTGTCGGACAGTTTGTATAGTAAGGGTGTATGTGAGTGAGGTTGATGGTTGGTGGCTGTGGGTTGAGCACCTGATCTTGGTGTGTGCTTTCTGGAATATTATGTTGCTCGAATCTGGGGATCCCAATGAACTTCCCTATGAAGCAGATGGGGATGATGATGAAGAAGAAGAATTCCTCTGCTCTCTTGAGAAACAAAAAAATTACATGATTTTTTTTCACAATATTACAATTTTATTTACCCTTTTTTGCTTAAAACATTTTCACCAAATTGATATGACTTTGATTTCTTATGTAGTCATGTGACACTTAATGGCATTTAGTGAATAGAGTTAGGCTGAAGGACTATATTGACAATAATCCAAAGCTTTAATGATTATATGATATAAATTAACTATAGGGAGTTAGGGACCAAATTGATTGTTTGTTAATTTTGATGAGAAACGAAAATGTATTATAGCTGTTTTAATTATATTGTTTGCTTGTTATTTTATAAGAAGTGATGCTTCCAATGTTTGTATAACATTGGTGGTTAACTCTCTCTCCCTCTATGCATGTTTATCTTTCTGATTTTTTAATGTCATTTTGTAGAAATATATTGAATATATTTACAAGTGCTGCTTATTATTTGATTGAATATATTTATGCACCTAATATCTGTATTTGGTCCAAATGCAGCTAGGGGCCTTCTATCCCTTCACAAGAGATCACTCTGAGAAGTATTCTATTCGTCAAGAACTCTACCTTTGGGATTCAGTTGCTGCAACAGCTAGGAAGGTGCTTGGGCTTCGCTATCGGCTTCTCCCCTACTTTTACACATTAATGTATGAAGCACACCAAAGAGGAACCCCCATTGCACGACCCCTTTTTTTCTCTTTCCCTCAAGATATCAACACTTATGAAATCAGTACACAATTTCTGATTGGTAAAGCCGTAATGGTCTCACCAGTATTGAAGTCAGGAGCTGTTTCAGTTGATGCATACTTCCCTGCAGGAAACTGGTTTGACCTCTTTAACTACTCCCATTCGTTGAGTGTTAAATCAGGAAAGTATATCAAGCTTGATGCACCACCTGATCATATAAACGTGCATGTTCGGGAAGGTAATATTCTGGCTATGCAAGGAGAGGCCATGACAACACAAGCAGCTCGGAAGACTGCATTCCAACTCTTGGTAGTTGTCAGCAATAGTGGAAATAGCAGTGGAGAAGTTTTCTTGGATGATGGTGAGGAAGTGGAGATGGGAGGAGTGGATGGGAAATGGAGTTTAGTGAGATTTTATGGTGGAATAATAGGGAATAAAGTATCAGTTAAATCACAAGTTGTGAATGGAGGTTTTGCATTAAGCCAAAAGTGGATCATAGATAAAGTGATTTTCATAGGATTAAAGAAGGGTAAGAGATTGAAGAGATATGAACTAGAAACTACAAATGGAACAAACTTGAATGGAAACTCAGTTATAAAGGAAAGCTTCGACAGCTTGGGATTTCTTACTGTAGAGGTCTCAAAATTGTCACTTCTTATAGGAAAGGAGTTCAAGTTGGAGGTAAACTTCTGAAATAGTGAGACAACTCGTAAGAGAATAAGTATCAGTTGCACTCAACTGTCATAACTGTTTGAAATTGTGTTGCTGGAAAAAATCGCTATTTTAATAAATTTCTAAGTAATAATTGGAGTCTTTTGGGTTAAAATTGCAAAATTTAAAGTTAATTTGCGTTATAGCCATTGTTCGAAGTTAATTGCGAAACTGAGGAGAGAGACTGAATTTCGGCAATGGCGTTGCCGAAATTCAGCCAAAAAAGCAGGAGAGAGAATAAGGATACCGAAATTCAACCAGAAAGCAGGAGAGAGGAGAGAGAATAACAAAAAAGTAGGAGAGAGGAGAGAGAATAACCATTGCCGAAATTGTTGGGGAAATTTTTTTTTTTTCCCCCCACAATTTCGGTAATCCCATTGCTGTTTTTTATTTATTTATTTATTATTATTTATTTACATTTACGGCAACGCTATTGCCGAAATAGGGGGAAATTATTTAATTTTTCCTCAATTTCGACAGTGCCATTGCTGAAATTGTGGGAAAGAAAGGAGAAAAGGATTACGGCAATAGCGTTGCCGTAAATATGAGAAAAAAAGAAAGAAAAGAAAAGTACAAAAGGATTAAAAATAAAAAATAAAAATAAAAAGGAGAGAAAACGGCAATTGGATTGCCGAAAATGTGGGAAAAAATAATTTCCCAATTTCGGCAGTGCCATTGCTGAAATTGTGGGAAAAAAAAAAAAGAAGAAAAATTGTGGTAATGGTATTGTCGAAATAGGGGGAAAAAAATTTGTGACAAATTAATTATGGCAATGGTATTGTCGAAATAGGAAAAAAAATTTTGTGACAATCTAATTGCCGAAAATGTGAGAAAAAAAGAATTGTGGCAATGGTATTGCCGAAATAGAGGAGAGAGATATAAAAAAAGTACGCGTATTATTCTTTCAATATATTTTTGACTGAACCAGTTTGGTTTGTCACGTTCTTTTAGAAATAGATAAGGATAGATTCAAGTACACTGGTACATTGAATCTTTTTCTAAAGTGCACGCTGTAAACAAAAACAAAAAAAAAAAGTACATAGATTCTTATAGAACGAAAAAATGACTAATGTGCACGCTGTAAACAAAAAAAACAAAGAAAGTACGGATTCTTACCATAGAAAAGAAAAAATGATTGATGTGCACACTATAAACCAAAAAAAGTAAAGAAAGTACCTAGATTCTTACAATATAGAAGAAAAAAATTATTGATGTGTACACAGTAAACCAAAAAAGCAAAGAAAGTACATATATTCTTACACTACGGAAAAAAAAATGATTGATGTGCACGCTTTAAAAAAAAAAACAAAGAAAGTACATAGATTCTTACAGTGGACTTTCCTTCGTTGTAAACAAAAAAAGTAAAGAAAGTAAACCAAAAAAGACAAAGATTCAATCAACCAATCACCTCAACTCCTCATCTCATTTGATTTTTATTCTCTGCAGAAAATATATTTTGCCACACGTAAATCTTTAACGTGATTCTTTTTTGTCTACTCCTCATCTCATCTCACCTCATCTCCATTCTTTTTTGTCTGCTCCTCGTCTCATCTGACTTATATTCTCTGCAGAAAATAAATTTTACCACGCCTAAATCTTTCTTTTTTGTCTTTTTATTGTTCAATTGGTAATAAAAGAGAAGATAAGTGTGAAGTAGAATTGCATCTCATCACAATTCCTCAGGCTGCAAAGTTATTCTTTTACTTTGTTTCAGTGTGCCACAACTAAGGATTGTAAGTTTTTTGTTAATGTAAGTTTTTTTGCTTTGCTTATTAACTTATAGCTCTAGAAATTAACAAATTTATTATTATTGTATAAACATGTGCTTTGTAAATATTAGAAGCATTAACATTGTAAAATATTATGTATTGTTGTAATTGTAATTAATATTATTTGTATACCTATGATTATGATAATTGTTGTTGTTGTTGTTGTTGCTCTTGTTATTCAAATTTTAGATTAATGAATTATTTTTTATGGTTATCTGATTGTGTGTTTTTTTTTTTTTTTTTGCAAGTATCACTCTATAATTCTCACTCTTTTAGTTGGCATCACAATTGTGGTAAGCATCTCAATTATAGTTAATACTAATTATTGTGTGTATGATTATTTTTGCTAAAACTATTAATATTATTATTATTATTATTATTAAAAATTTTGCTTCATAAATCCTTTATTTGAGTTTCTTTCAATTTTGTTGTAGATATATTTGAAATGGAGCAACAATACCACATCTCTAATGATGCAATGGAAGGCAATGTACGTTGCAAGATCCAAATTTATTAATGTCCTAATAATATATACAATTATTCAATTTACATGAAAATAATTTATACATTAGCAATATAACATTGTATATTTTTTTTTAAACAAAAATTCAGGTTTCCACCTTACGAGTGCGACCTCAATCGTTTGCACCCCTCCCGCAGTTAGGCGAGCGTATCGCCCCATATTTGCATCAATGTAGATTATACCGTGTTACCCGCCTACCACATATGGATATTGATTAGAGTCTTATCACTTCTTTGGTAGAGAGATGGCAATGTAGCACCCATACATTTCACCTACCTAATTGTGAAATGACTATAACTCTACAGGATATAGCAATCCTTACAGGATTGCCTATTGATGGCAATGCAGTGTGCGAGCCAATAAATTTGACTTGGAGTACAGAATGTCGTAATTTACTTGGGGTGACACCACCTGAAACAGCATTGAAATTTGGTGGCCTTAAAATAACATGGGTAAGGGATACATTCTCAAACCTACCAGAGGGTGCCAATGCTATAACAACCCAACAGCATGCTAGGGCATACATGTTTCAGGTTTTGGATTTACTATTTGGAAATAAGAGCCAAAGTAGATTGCATTGCTGCTTTCTCAAGCTGTTAGACGACTTTGGTGTAGCTGGGGAATATAGCTGGGGTAGTGCTACACTAGCTTACCTTTATAAAGAGCTGTGTACTGCTGCTATTAAAAAAAGCATGGAGATTGCAGGTCCTGTTTTCATATTACAATTATGGGCGTGGGAGCATCTTCCATATCTGACCCCAATTCCAATAAATCCAACAAATTTAAATGGCGACGACCCATACGGTTGTAGGTATAATATTTACTTTTTATTTCTATACAATTTTGTAATCCTTGATACTTCCAAACCCTAAATATTGTATGACAATCATTAATTGTGTATAGGTGGGATACCAAAAGAACATTCACTCATACACCAACGCATGTTTTGCGTTCATACCGTTCTTATCACGATACACATAATAATAAACAGGTAATATATCACAATGCATCAATGGTTAATTTACTAGTTATATTATTGTCTTGATTGATTATAACATAGTTATTGTAATTGGAATTGCAGGTTGTTTGGACACCATACGATAACTATATGCATCCATGGTGTCTTGCAGAAAGAAATATATGGACTACAACAGCGCCATTGCTGTGCTTCCAAATTGTAGAGTATTACCACCCAGAAAGAGTCATGCAACAGTTTGGGTTGTTGCAAAGATGTCCAAGGTGGCCTACAGACAATTTGGATAAATCTGTGCATTGTGTAAAGTTGACAGGAAAGTCCACTGTCAATTGGAGAAGGCAGCATGACCAATACTACGAGCGTTGGAATATGCGAGCTGAACTTCTAGTTGGAGATGACCATTTTGATTCAAGTGTGGACTACGCAACATGGTACCAGCAAAATGGTCACCTATTCACAACACCAGAGGCGGCTGCCCATATATACCAGGTTATTATTTTAGCTTTTTCGATAATACTGCACTAATATTGATAACAAGTTATTTACACATCCAAATACTGCACTAATATTGATAACAAATTATTATTTTCACTTTTTCAATATTACTGCACTAATAAATGTTATTTTCTTTTTCTGCGGCAGCAAACTGAGGTCAATAAAATGTTAAATTTAGCTGTTGCAAATCAACAGAGGAATGATCTCACAGCACAGCAAGTCCTTCCACCAATAGTAGAGGGCCTTACTCGACTGAAGTTATCAATGGAAGCAAATATTTCCTCCGTCCCTACTGAAAGGGTGACAAACTTCGGGCGACGACAAAGGCGCCAAGGAAGACAGCCGCAAACCTATACTGAAACCCACTCATCTACCTCTGCACAACGTGGACAATGCCGAAATGATGATGCCGGACCATCCACCTCCGCACAACACAATATGTACAGCTCTACCCAAGCTGGGCCATCAACATTTGCTGGTAATGAGCCAACCACCTTCAGTGAGTATAATCCAATTAATGTCAACGAGTATTGCATGAATTTATATCAACAAATTGGGTCATCCACTTCCATAGGACAAGGATTTGAGGGTTTGTTTAGCTATGACCATTATCCCCAACCTAATTCAACACCTCCCTCCTATCACCCATCGCCACCTCCATCTTATGCTGGGCAATACAATTATGACCAAGATAGCCAGTACAACTATGATTTCTGCACACCACAACCTTCCCAACCACCCCCTCATGTTGGTGATTTTTGTACACCACAAAATACATGGGTATGTGCTCCAAACTCCGAAGAAGAGGCCTCTGTAACAGACTCTGAGGAAGATGCCTCAAATGAGGATAGTGGGGAAGATGCAGAAGATACCCAAGAGATGGAGGTGTCTTCAGATAATGAAGATGATGACTATGGTAATTATCAAACGGAGGTTGATATTAGAACACAGCCGAGGCGCATGGGGAGAAGTCCTGTGCAAGCACGAAGGTACCCACAACGAGAAAATAGGCATCCTCCATGTTGTGGAACGCAACAAAAATTAAATGTACCTCATCGTCGCAATCACTAGTCAATGTAAAATGACTGTTTATTAAAAATATAAAAAGTATTATCATTATTTATGCATCATTGTAGCAAAAAATATTATGCCTAAATAGTATACATAGCACATTATACTACTAACCGTAAGACCTTTGTGAAAACAAGAAATGTGTACATTTTTCCTTTGGTAAATCTTTTTTCCTTTGCATGATGGCTACTGTGGTGTACATTTTTATTTTCATTCTCCACAGCCTCTCTTCCAAACTCTCGTAAAAGTGTCAAAGACAAAAAAAAGTACATAGATTCTTATTCTCCACAGCCTCTCGTACATTGATTCTTATTCTAAAGTGCACGCTGTAAACAAAAACAAAAAAAAAGTACATAGATTCTTATAGAAGAAAAAAATTGACTGATGTGCACGTTGTAACAAAAAAAAAAACAAAAAAAAAAAAAAAAAAAAAAAAAGTATACAGATTCTTACAATAGAAAAGAAAAAATGATTGATATGCACACTATAACCAAAAAAAAAGCAAAGAAAGTATATAGATTCTTACAATATAGAATAAAAAAATGATTGATGTGCATACTGTAAACAACAATAAAGTATATAGATTCTTACAATACCGAAAAAAAAAATTGATGTGTACACTGTAAACCCAAAAAAGCAAACAAAGTACATAGATTTTTACAATATAGAAGAAAAAAATTGATTGATGTGCACGCTGTTAACAAAAAAAAAAAAAGTAAAGAAAGTACATAGATTCTTACGTGCACGCTGTGAACAAAAAAAGCAAAGAAAGTAAAAAAAATAAAAACAAAAGTCAATCAACCAATCACTTCAACTCCTTATCTCATCTGGTTTGTGGCAATGGCATTGCCGAAATTGAGGAGAGAGATATAAAAAAAAAAAAGTACGCATATGAAAAAAAGTACCCTATAAGGATAGATTCAAGTACAATGACATTGCAAAGATTCTTTTCAGTATTTTTTTCAGTTGCCGAAATAGTGGAGAGAGATTGATAAAAAAGTACACATATAAAAAAAAGTACCCTATAAGGATAGATTCAAGTACAATGGCATTGCAGTGGCATTGCAGAGATTCTTTCAGTATTTGTGACATTGCAGAGATTCTTTCAGTACTTTTTTGACTGAAGGAGTTTTGTTTGTCATGTTCTTTTATGGTAAAAGTACCCTATAATGTCACTGAATTTAACTGATATGAAACTTGCATCCTATTTAAACAGTACTAATGTCACTGAAATTTCCACCGTTCTTATTTTCTACTCTTTTTCCCCTATAAATTCCATCAACCTTCTTCTCCACTCTTGTTCCCCTCATAATTTTACCAACCATTTTCAAATCATGCGTGCCATATATTCTACAAACAACTATAAGTAACAACACTTGCAAATATCTATCCGTTCGTTATCTCTTAGAAGGTGAGTTATATTTCTTAAGTAGTTACTTTTCTTTTTATAATATTCATGTTGATATGTTTTAGGGGCATAGCTAAGCATGAAAATTTTTTTTTTGTTAAATTATTTGTTCATGCAAATCTTGTTTCTGTATTATGTGTTTTGCAACATGAACTGATTTGTATGATATGTTTTAAATTATTTATCCATGAATTCTTGCCTAAATTTCAAAATTGACGTATATTTCCTTAAAGAAATACTTAGTTTGTTAGCCTATAATATACACGTATGTTTAATACTATAATTATCAGTGAATATTTTTAATGGATTACCTTCTTGTATTGCATTGTAATGGTTGTGTTGTGTTAATTTATTAATACTATTATTATGCTTTACTGTAGATGGCAGAAAAGTTGTTCATTTTTCTCATCCATTCCGGTGGAATAATTAAACATGGAGAAAATGGGGTTTATTACGAAGGGCCACCTCCTTCTATGCTTCCATTAAGCCGGGGTGTTACATTTGAAGATTTATGTGATAGAGTAGCATCCACGCTTCATATAAACAGAGAAGATTCAAAATTGACTATTTGGTATAGATTTCCATTTCAATGTCATCCACATCCTGTGACTTACCAGCAAGTTTTGGTAGCAGATGATAATGGTGTCAATGCAATATTCGATATGTTAGACCGTCAATATGGATTTGTAGGTGCAGAGTTATACGTGGGTGTAGAGCCTATAAGAAGCCACCGAGATGTTTTCCCCATTCGATATGCCAACGAAGGACCGAGTGCATCGTTTAACTATTCACATGGCGGGCACTTCCATGATCCATATGCCACTCATATTGGTCATTATTCTCAAGATGCGGCTCATTCTCCAATCAACATTGGCGGTGCTAACTATCATTCTCCATATACCCATGTTGCAACTGAGGACCAACATGTTCCTTCTCGGCCAATTTCCAACAGTGATGCTGACTATGATAATCCAACTGAGCATGTCACACAAGAGACTACTTGTTTTGAGTTTAAAGCTCAGTATGACCAAACCGCCTCTCAGAGAGCTGCTAATGATCCTAATGATACACATCGCATAGCTGCTACTACTGAAAATGCGGTCCATACATTATCAGAAAGGATGCGGACTATGGATAGTGATGACCAACTTGATGACGATGAGGTCCTTGATGATATTGGAGATGAACAGGAGCCTCCAAATGAAGGTAATCATGAAAGCAGTCCAACTATGGGAGTCCATCAACCTTCATCACTAAGCTTTTCACAGAACACGTGGGATAATATAATTGATCCAACCCCACCATTTGAAAAGCCCACTCAGAGTATTTGGGACCCTACCCAAGAGTTTTATGTGGGCTTGCTTTTTGCCGATAAGGATGAACTACAAGCTGCTGTTAAACGCTATCACATCAAGAGGAACCAAACATTTTGTGTAAGAGAGTCAGATCCAGAATGTTGGTCTGTAAGGTGCAAAAATTGTTCTTGGCGTCTTCGAGCATGCTTCCGGGCTACATATGGGTTGTTTGAGGTTAGGAAGTACAATGGTCCACACACATGTACAGAGTCTACGCTCACACAAGATCACGAGCAATTAGACACCCATGTTATTGAGAAAGAGTTGAGGGATGTTGTCAAAAATGATCCAACCATAAAGATTGCTTCACTTCAACAGACTCTTTACAATAAGTACCAATACAGGCCTTCTTATTTCAAGGTGTGGGAGGCAAAAGAGAAAGCAATTGGTAGAGCGTTTGGTGATTGGGACAAATCTTACCAATTATTGCCAAAATGGTTGAAAGCTTTGACTGATTCAAACCCGGACAGCAGGGTTATTTGGAGAACAATACCTGCTACTATGCCAGGCTGTGCGATATTCGAGAGAGTGTTCTGGGCTTTTGGTCCATCAATTGAAGGTTTTCAACATTGTAGGCCAGTGATTAGTATAGATGGAACTTTCCTATATGGTAAGTATAAAGGTACGTTACTGATTGCATCAACTTGGGATGGTGACAACAGACTTTTTCCACTTGCCTTTGCCATTGTGGAGAAGGAAACTAATGATAGCTGGTATTGGTTTTTGCGTTGTATTCAGATTAATGTCACTAATCGAGAAGGGTTATGTGTCATATCTGATCGTCATCCTGGTATAATGGCAGCGATACGGACTATATGTCAATCGACACGTTGGTATCATCGTTTTTGCCTTCGCCATGTGGCTAGCAATTTCAATCAACAAATTGGGAATAAAAACTTGAAGGCTATGGTAATGTGGGCAGGCATGGAGAATCAGTTACGAAAGTATCAAATCACCAGGGATAGAATTACTCAATTAAGTGCAGATGGTGAGAAGTATTTAAGGGAAATGCCGGTGGAAAAGTGGACGTTAGCATACGATGGTGGACATCGTTATGGGGCAATGACCACAAACTTGTCTGAAAGCTTCAATGGAATTCTAAAGAGTGCTAGAAATCTGCCCATAACTGCATTAGTTGAACTTACATACTATCGTTGTGTCGCCTACTTTGCCGATCGGTATACTAAGGCATGTGCAGAGGTTACTGCCGGTGAACGCATTACGGCCTATGCAAAGAATAAATTCAATAAATGGGAAAAAAAGGCACCAAAGCATTCAGTTACCGTGTTCAGTCATGAAGATGGTCTGTTTGAAGTCAGAACACCAATAAACCCTAACTCTGCATATAGGGGTAATCATCGTCATGAGGTAAATTTGAGGCAGAACACTTGTAGTTGTCAAAAATGGCAGGTTTATAAGATTCCGTGCTCACATGTCATTGCTGTGTGTAAATATCAAGGCATCTCTGCAATGCGATATATCGACCGTTGCTACCATTTGGAAGAACAAGTTGCTTGTTATGCACCTAGATTTCGCATAGTTCCGGACAGTGTACATTGGAATGAGCCTAATTTCCCGGTCTTGTATCCTAATGTCAAGCTGCGCCGTGAAAAAGGTCGACCAAGAACAACTCGGCTTCGAAATGAAATGGACGAAGGGGCAGAGCATCAACCAAGGCCATTGTGCAGTCTTTGTAGGCAAGAAGGCCATAATAGAAGAACATGCCCCACTCGAACTGTGGCTGGCTCCACTAGTGGCTAAACTGAATGACCCAACATAAGTATTCAATCTACTTCAGTGGATTGGTTGGACTGTTGTTTTTTTTTTTTTTTAATTATGTTTTTAGGAGTTGGACCATATTGTTAGTTTGTATTATTTGAAAGAACATGGTACTAATTCCATATGCTATGATGTTTTCTAGCACTGCAAGTTAGATTTGGGTGTACGTTTATTTATTTTGTGTCTGTGTGTGTCTATATATATATGTGCATTATAGTTTAGGGTTTCAATAACACCTTATAGTGTGCACATCAATATATATTGTGCACATCAAAAATCTGTATACTTTCTTTGTTTTTTTTGTTTACAGCGTGCACATCAGTCATTTTTTCCTTCTATACGGATCTATGTACTTCCCTTCTCTTTTATTACCAATTGAACAATAAAAAGACAAAAAAGAAAGATTTAGATGTGATAAAATTTATTTTCTGCAGAGAATATAAGTCAGATGAGACGAGGAGCAGACAAAAAAGAATGGAGATGAGGTGAGATGAGATGAGGAGTAGACAAAAAAGAATCACGTTAAAGATTTACGTGTGGCAAAATATATTTTCTGCAGAGAATAAAAATCAAATGAGATGAGGAGTTGAGGTGATTGGTTGATTGAATCTTTGTCTTTTTTGGTTTACTTTCTTTACTTTTTTTTGTTTACAACGAAGGAAAGTCCACTGTAAGAATCTATGTACTTTCTTTGTTTTTTTTTTTAAAGCGTGCACATCAATCATTTTTTTTTCCGTAGTGTAAGAATATATGTACTTTCTTTGCTTTTTTGGTTTACTGTGTACACATCAATAATTTTTTTCTTCTATATTGTAAGAATCTAGGTACTTTCTTTACTTTTTTTGGTTTATAGTGTGCACATCAATCATTTTTTCTTTTCTATGGTAAGAATCCGTACTTTCTTTGTTTTTTTTGTTTACAGCGTGCACATCAGTCATTTTTTCGTTCTATAAGAATCTATGTACTTTTTTTTTTGTTTTTGTTTACAGCGTGCACTTTAGAAAAAGTGTACTTGAATCTATCCTTATCTATTTCTAAAAGAACGTGACAAACCAAACTGGTTCAGTCAAAAATATATTGAAAGAATAATATGCGTACTTTTTTTATATCTCTCTCCTCTATTTCGGCAATACCATTGCCACAATTCTTTTTTTCTCACATTTTCGGCAATTAGATTGTCACAAAATTTTTTTTCCTATTTCGACAATACCATTGCCACAATTAATTTGTCACAAATTTTTTCCCCCTATTTCGACAATACCATTACCACAATTTTTCTTCTTTTTTTTTTTCCCACAATTTCAGCAATGGCACCGAAATTGGGAAATTATTTTTTCCCACATTTTCGGCAATCCAATTGCCGTTTTCTCTCCTTTTTATTTTTTTTTTTTTTTTTTTCTTTTTTTTTTCTCATATTTACGGCAACGCTATTGCCGTAATCCTTTTTTCCTTTCTTTCCCACAATTTCAGCAATGGCACTGCCGAAATTGAGGAAAAATTAAATAATTTCCCCCTATTTCGGCAATAGCGTTGCCGTAAATGTAAAAAAAATAAAAAAAAAAAAAAAAAGCACTGGGATTACCGAAATTGTGGGAAATTTTTTTTTTTCCCACATTTTCGGCAATCCCATTGCTGTTTTCTCTTTTTTATTTATTTATTTATTTACATTTACGGCAACGCTATTGCCGAAATAGGGGAAAATTATTTAATTTTTTCTCAATTTCGGCAATCCCATTGCTGTTTTCTCTTTTTATTTATTTATTTACATTTACGGCAACGTTATTGCCGAAATAGGGGAAATTATTTTTTCAAATTTTTCCCCAATTTCTTTTTATTTATTTATTTATTTACATTTACGGCAACGCTATTGCCGAAATAGATATTTCCTCCTATTACGGCAATGGGATTGCCGTAATCCTTTTCTCTTTTTCTTGTTTTTTTAATTTTTTAATTTTTAATTTTTTATTTACATTTACGGAAACAGGGGAAATTTTTTTTTCCTATTTCGGCAATCCCGTTGCCATAATCCTTTTTTTCTTTTTTTTCACATTTTCGGCAATGCTATTGCCGTAATCCAAATAGGGAAAATTTTTTTCCCCAATTCTTTATTTTTTTTTCCCACATTTTCGTCAATGGCATTACCGAAATTGTGGGGGAAAAAAAAAAAATTTTCCCCAACAATTTCGGCAATGGCATTACCGAAATTGTGGGGAAAAAAAAAATTTTTCCCCACAATTTCGGTAATGCCATTGCCGAAATTGTGGGAAAAAAAAAAAAATTTTTCCTCCACAATTTCGGCAATGGTTATTCTCTCTCCTCTCTCCTACTTTTTTGTTATTCTCTCTCCTCTCTCCTGCTTCTGGTTGAATTTCGGTAACAGTATTCTCTCTCCGGCTTTTTTTTGGCTGAATTTCGGCAACGCCATTGCCGAAATTCAGTCTCTCTCCTCACTTCCCCAATTAACTTTAAACAGTAGGTATAATGCAAATTAACTTTAAATTTTGCAATTTTTACCCAAAAGACTCTGTTTTGTATCCAAAAAAAAAAAAAAAATGTGTGTAGACTGTGGACGTTTTAAAAAAAAAAAAATTTTTAAAAGAGATAAATAATTAAAATAAAAATAAAGCCTGGAAAGTACTGAAACGTAGACAAAACTGTTGCATTTCTAAAAAAAGATGGAAGAGAGAGTGAGACTTTGAGAGGTTAACTTAACTTGTAAGATTGAAACAATCCAGTGAACCCACACACCATTCACCACAAGATGAAGAATACTAAGGTGAGTAATGAGAAAAAAAATTGGAATTTAATTTCTTCAAGAATTAGGAGAGAGAGAGGGTTTTTTTTTTTTTTTGGTTTTGCATATTTCAATATATAAACATGAGATTTATTAATAAAAAATTTGCTTACTATTAATTTAGATTTTAATTTTGTTAGGGGGGATTCTCAAAAAAAAAAAAAAAAATTGTTAGGGTTATTTTGACTCATTTTTTTTCTCTTCACCTTCTAAATCTTTTGTGTTTTGGCATATGAGATTTTTTTGATACACAACTCATATATTATATTATATTAGTTAAAAGAGGTAACTTTTTTTTTGGGACCCTTAGGTGATTGCCTAAGTTGCCTACATGCTGGAGCCAACTCTGTTAACATCATTGTCTATAAGTATGTAGATATCACATAGATAGATAATCCATTTATTACAAATTTTTTTACATCATTGTTAATTGTTAGTACTTTGTTATGGAGCGAGTAATTTATTTTTTTGCTTGGGTGGACTTATCTAATTCGTACCAATTATATATATATATATTTCAAATAATTTATTTAATCGGTATTTTTTAAAACAAAAATAAATTAATTAATATTTAAATATAAAAATAGCCCACTTAAAATATTAACGCCAAAAGTTGTTGAGCTGCCTTGGATTTGAACCCCCATTATTTGAATTGTATGGTGAGACTTCTAACTGTTTGTTAACATGGAAGTCTGCAATTTGCATGCACTGCTATACTCGTGTGAAATGTGAATTGCATGTTGCCCAAACACTGGGACTATCTATAAATAAAGCACTGGCTTGTACAATCAATAAAGCAAATTAGCCAATTCTTTCTAGCTTGCTGATATACATTCTCTACTAGTTTCCTCGATCTCTTAGATTGAGTAAACAGTTGTTAGTGTAAGTGATTGGAGGCAACCAAATGGATTGGCATTGTTCTCTGCATTTCATTTGGTTTCCTCCAATATCTCATGTCCAACATTAGATTCATATGTATCAATCTCCCAGGCCTAACTGAAGGAATGAAAAAATATATTGATATTGTCAAAGTCGTATGTGAGGATTGGAGGAAATTAAATAGATTGTCATCATTTGGGGCATTCTATTTAATTTCCTCCAATATCTTATATCTGTCATTACATACAAATATACATCTATTCTAAACTCTAAAGGAATGAGTAAATCAAGATTAAATTTTGTGTGTTTGTGTATGTGTGCGTGTATATATTTGATAATTTGACAATTATAAGCACAGGGCGAATGATTAAAATCTTGGTTCTCAAGTATAAGGGGTAATGTTATTGTGCTATTGCTCTTGGCAATTACATTGCATATTTAATCTCAACCCTTGACTTTCGTTTTAAAATCATCCTATACTATAAAATGTTTCAAAAATGTCATATTATTAATGGATAGAAAATATTGACGTAGTAAATAAAATTCATGAAACCGAGATTTCTTTAATGGCGTGATGCTTATGAAATGACATGAACATTTTGAAGTATAATGATGCTTTTAAAGCAAAGATTAAAACCAAATATGCAATTTAACCGCAAAAACAATAATATGAATTTCAATGTCACATTTGAGAATTGATGTATAAAAACATTCGCTTTCAAGGGAAAAAGCTATAAATTCTAGTTTGTAGTTCTGATTATATTGATTCGTTCCATAAGTTTATTTCTCGTTAGTGAAAAAGTTTATTTTTTATTTTTATTATTAAATAGGAGGAAAAAAGCTTTCTCGTTAGTGAGAAAGTTAAAAGACAAAAAAAAAAAAAAAAAGGTAATTAAAAAAAATGAATAAAGAACCAAATCATTCTTTCAATTTTCAAAAATCCAATCAATTTCATTCAAATCTCAATAAATAAAGAACTTGTTAAAAGTTTATTATGGAACTAAAAAAAAAATCATTATGAAAATGTAAAAAATTTCAGAATCAAGTCAATTTTTGAAAACTTGAGAGACCAATCATACTCATTTGAAACTTGAGGGACTAATTGTGCACACATGGTAAACTCCAGGGACTAATAGTGTAGTTTCGCCAAAATGAAATCCTCCATGTGAATATCTAAATTAGAAAGAAAAAAATTGTATTTTTCTCTAAAATATACTATTTAAAAAAACTGTACCTAAAAAGAAAGATTTTTTAAAAATTGTATTTTTTTATTATAAATAAGTTAGATATAATTCCAATTTATGACGTTTGCACAATTTTAAACCATCCACCATAATGACCACGGTTCACAAATCGGTCCCTTAGTTGCCTAGGTTCTCCCACACTTGTTAAAGACTTAAAGTTTCTTTTGTACCATATAAACACTCTCTCGTGGGATCCTAAATCCTTTAGCCACAACATACCTTTAAACAATCGGCCTCCTAAAATGTTTTAACTGCTTTTCACAAGGTTTCAACAAATTTTATTTATTTGGGTACATTTGTGTTCAAGCTTATTTTTGGGTCATATTGCACTGTGTTTCATGACCCAGCCCCCAAAAAGACAGGAACGCAACCCTATGGGCTACAAAACACATGGACAAACAAAAGGTCCATAAACCTAAAGCATTTTTGGAAGATACAAGCCCATTAATTGGGCCACCAATGCTTAATAAAATTAGACGTCAAATGGCTTTGTTAAGGTCTAATCAATGACCCAAGTCCATGGCAAAATTTAAATTCCAAACCAATGGAGTAACGTTCTGAGGGGATGGGGTGTAAATCAAATTGAACACCACTTCGATTTAATTAGGAGAGTGAAATATTTTGAAACAGATCAATATTAACATATCCTTTTGAGATTTTATTTTATTATATATATATATTTGAGAATCATATACCCTTTAGAGATTATTATTATGAAATATTTTGGAACAGATGAATATTAATATATCCTTTCGAGATTATTATTATTATTATAAGCTACATGAAGGGCACAAAACTAAAAAACAAAACAATTACCCAATCACCAGAACCGTATATTCAATCCAATTAAAGAGATCACTCCATTCCTCAAGAACCCAATCAAATCAATCATATTCAAATTCACAATTTTTTTTTTTTTTTTTTGAACGAAGGGTAGAAAGTTTATTGAATCAAACCACAATAATACAAGTAAGGCCAACGCTGCAAATGGTTACTAACCACAAGCACAGTCGTATCCCCTATGGGAGTTCATAAGGGAAGGGAATAGAATGAAATTGAATAATCATAAGAGAATGGAATGATCATAACAGAATGGAAATGAATGAAATAGAATGAAATGTATTTAAGTAAGGGATATTAATGGAAAAGAATGAAATGGAATGGAATTAAGTAACTTTGATTGAATGTTTTAAAATAAAGGAATTGAAAGGAATGAAAATGAATAGAATGTAAGTAATCTTGTTTGTGAGCAACATGGAGGGAATGAAATGTAATCATTTTATGACAATATTACTATTAGACCCTTATTTTAAAATAAAGAGTTGAATATATAGGGATATTTTGGGAGTTTTAGCAAAAAAATTATTAAATCTAATTTCATTCATTCCCATTCATCTCAATTTCGGGGGGAATGAAAATGTGAGATTTTAAAGGAATAGAGAGGAATGAGTGTTCCCTCCTACCCATTCCATTCTCTCTCACTTAAATTCCCAAACAAAGGAATGAACTTTCCATTCCTTTTATTAAAACTCTCAAATAAGGGAATGAAAAAAATTCTAAAATGATTCTTTTCATTTATTTCTATTCCATTTCATTCTCTCCTCCCAAACAAAGCCTTAAACTCTATATCAGTTCACAACCTGTTGTGCTACCATACATGTTTGGTATTCTATTAGCAAACTAGTTGCTCGTTCCATGATAATCCTTGGCTGAAGCTGCACATGGTCGAAGTAAAATTTATTTCTTGCATTCCAAATGCTCCAACAAATAATACACAAAATTTCTACCCACCAACAAATAATCCAATCAATGAATATAGGAAAAGCATAAAAGTTGCACTAAAGTTCATAGTTCATACAGGCTCTCATTTAGCATACAGAATTCTAACCAAATGCAAGAAATTTGGAATTAAACAGTTAACAAAATTATCGTTAAACTTATGATGTTCACGAGTGGACTTAAATTAATAAAATTAAACACAAAATAAAAGGCACAAACTAAACTAAAAGGTATTTGGGGAAAATATGCACGGTGGATTTGGAGAAATGTTAAATGTCACAAACTAAATTAGCATATGGGGAAAAATGTCACAAACTAAAAAGCACAACCATTCCATGAAAACGATTATGAATTCATATCAATTAGCATTGAAATTTCAAAATTCTCACCTATGGTATGGATTTAAAGAATGATTGTGGGTTGTTCCTACATGGAAATTAAATGAAGATTTGAAAAAACAAAAAATTGAAAATAAGGATTGGAGAGAGAGAGAGAGAGAGAGAGAGAGAGATGACAACGCGATTGAATTTTTAATTATTGACAAAGATTTTGATGGAGCATTGATTAGCAATGTTGAAGATTTTGACAGGGCGTTGATTCGCAATATTGGTGTGAGAAGGAAAGATTGCATATTTATATCATTATTAGAAAGTATTATCATACTTATTTTGAGTTAAAAGCTAATAGACTTTAATTTTACAAGGGCCATGATAAAGTCAAAGAAGGCCAACCCGATTAAATTCAAATCCAATTGGACCAAGAAATCAAAGGAAATTTACACATAGTCCAAGTCTAAATCGGATTAGGATTCCAGCTTGCGCACAACGAGATTGAATTGGTTTTTAATTATTGACAAAGATTTTGATGGAGCATTGATTAGCAATGTTGAAGATTCTGATGGGGCGTTGATTCGCAATAATGGTGTGAGAAGGAAAGATATTTCAAGTGGGAGGATAGCAACAACATGAGAGAGAGAGAGAGAGAGGAATTTTTTTTTTTTTTTTTTTGAGAGAGAGAGGAATTTGTGTGTATCAAAACATACGCTAAATTGTTTGGTATACTTAAAATATGAGATACTTTGTATTGGATCCCATACTGGTACAAGTATAGTATGGTACAAATAATTTGATTTTCACCCTATAAAGATCCCATCTCTTTAGACCAAAGAAAAAAATGACTTAATCCAAAAACTTCCGTCTGCAATGACCAGTTAATTACTTTGCCAATCAGCCAAATCAACATTTTCAGCATATTCTAATATTTTCTAAAAGTTATTACGTTGTGATGAAAATATAATTGAATTCGATAAGTGACATTGTTTTATTTCTTGTCCTTTAATAAAAGATGGCAATGATGGGAATTTAATAAAAGATCCCTTCTATTAAAACAAGACCTGGGTTACGTCTTTCTCACAAAAAAAAAAGAAAAAAAAAAAAAAGACTTGGGTTCCGAGTTAGGACAAATTTCTTAGAGTGTGTTTGGATATTGTTTATTTTGCTAAAATTGAAAAATTATTGCTGAAAGTACTATAGATAAAGGTAAAAGTTAGTTAAAATAGTACAGTTGGACCATGAATAGTGCCAAAAAGTGTAGTAGGGCCCATGAATAGTAGCAAAAATAAGCTGAATAGTGAAATAATTTTCATTTTTCATCCTAACCCAAATGCACACTAGCAATAATTTTTCAGTTTCAACAAAATAAATGGTATCCAAACATACTCTAAATATATTATAAAAAATACTTTTCACCTTTATGAAACAATTCCATGACATGGCAAGGATTCACCCATACGTTTTGGGCTAATGCTTTTGATTTTTTATGCCCTTACTTTGTTATTGTCCTGCTTTGTACTCAGTTTTGGCGATTTAGCTGCCTTTTTTGAATGAAATACGCATGTTGCAATATATATATATCTATGTATATATATATATGTAAGGACACAATTCTCTGGTGGCCCAATAAGGATGTTGGGCTCGCGCATGAAAGATCCCTCACAATATGATTTGTAGAGAGTGGGCTTGAAAAGCTAGCCGTTGGTCACGGGACGATGTTCCGGGCTCGATTTTAGAGGGATTCCAGTAAAAGAAAAGAGTTGGGTTTGACCATTTAAGCCGTGAAGTGTGGCGTCCATTGTGATTGGGCTCCTCGGACTTGGTCCGAGGACCATTAAGGTCTTCCCAGGTTACCCGACGGCGGGTCCTTTTATGGTCTGCACATGTTATTAGGGTGTTTCCCCCTATGGAGTCTTCCTTTTTTGGAGATCGCCCCGTGACCAACGGCTAGCTTTTCAAGCCCACTCTCTACAAATCATATTGTGAGGGATCTTTCATGCGCGAGCCCAACATCCTTATTGGGCCGCCAGAAAATTGTGTCCTTACAATATATATATATATATATATATATATATATCATTCATATTATTTTGGTGGGATTATTTTTTTTAGAGAGTTTCAACCTATGACGTTTACTACTGATGATAGTTTTTTATCATCAGACCAAAACACCAATCGGAATTTGGTGTGAGCAGAGATTAAATCCAAATCTTTTATTCAATTATCAAAGATTTTACCAGTTGAACTAATTGGAACCCACTAGTGGGATTATTTTTAATTGCATATTTACGATGTAAATATAAACGCGGTGATCAATTGGACTTTTGATTAATTAATGTTTTTTTTTTCTTTTATTGACTCCTACTTGTTTTATTAATTTTAATACATAGGGATAAATGTATTGTTACATATGAATAGTACTTAAGTACTGTACCTAAATTTTGCCCTAATAAAATAAAATTTGACCTCTATCTCTATGTATTAAAATTATGCCCTTGCAAGAAGAGCAGTTTCATCTGCTAACACTGATATTTAGGTGGAAGAGCTACCTAATGATTTGGATAATGTATTCCAATTGAATTTGATTCATTAATAAAACTATGCTTATCTTTCTCTATTAAAAAAAAAAAATTCGATCTAAGAATATGAGAATGGGATCATTGACTCTTTTTTTGGGTAGTATTTTAGGACGTAACTTCAACCTAACTTTAATTTTATACCATGTACCACAAATTGTATGATTAATTAAGTAAAACATATGCAATTGACCTAACTTTGATATCTTATACTCTTTGCTTTATGAGGTGAACATCTTAGTCTCACAACTTATTGATTTATTGAGAAGGTTTCTCTTACAAGTTACAACTACTCTATGGAGCGAGACCCATGTAGTACACGTGGTATTACCCATTTTTCTCACGTGATGTGGAGTCAATGAGCCCATCCCAATGACCCCTTTTTTCATTCAGCAAAAAAAAAAAAAAAAAAAAAAAAAAAACCCTAGGGTGCGGAATTTTAAGATATTTACTACTAACTTACTTATAATAAAAAAATTGTATATCATGGAACAATCATTTGATTCATTTCACTCAAAAAGGGGCTTAATTATTATTGAAAAATGAAAAGAAAGTAGCACTGATGACATCATGCGTCTCAATCATCATCACTTAATTTTTTTATTATGTGCTTTTGTTAGGTCAATCATCATCACTTTTATTATGTACTTTTGTCTCAATCATTTATACAATTGTTAGATTGCATTATTATTGATCTTTGATCACCTTAAAATTTTGCAAATATGAAGTATATATAAAGATAAATCCAATAGTCTATTTGTCAAAATTCACATTCAATTAAAAAATATTAATTGATGTAACATTGTTATACCAAGTATTACTTGAACTCAACGCACGAGTCTCTTTCACATTGAGACTTGTGGGTCACTTATTAGAGTGTGCCAACATGCAGACATTTTAATACCAATCCTTTGTTTGTACCTTTAATTTATGTTTGGTCTTGGAAAAGTTAACAATGATTTGAGCATCAAACATTAACATACGTGCTTTCTGATTAGGCCCTTTACATTTTGACTTTCTGATCTATGTTTTGATATTCTCGTTAAGAGCTAGTGACTAAAAGTTTGTCATCATTTTCATCTTTGCAGTGTGGCCGGTTTGCTTTGCTGGTGCTGTCGCTGTTTGCCGATATGGCCTTGCTTCTAAACGAAGAACGATTTATATGAACACTGAACAGATATAGAGGGTGGTATTTGTGGTATGCCGTATGCATCCAAAATTAAAGTAATGTGAACATCTTGCTTTTTTTTCTTTGTTGCTATTCATCCTAAGAAAATGTTGGACCAAGCTTTTCTTGAGCATGGAACATATTTTTGAAAATGTTTTAGTGAATGCCTCTTGATAATGTTTTAAATTTCAATACTACATAGGAATATGATTGACTGAAAGAAGCAGTGGAAATTGAGAAGTAGGAAGTGAATCAAAGAAAAGTTACATAGATTAAATAAGAGGTGTATCACAATATTGCTTGCGTTGTTGGTAGGGCTCTAAGTGACCCACAATGTCTCAATGAGAGAGGGAGTTCCAATGTCTCCCTTGAGTTCATAAATCTCTTTTATGCAATTTGATTTGTAGCTTTAGTGCTAAATTTTCCGAGATTTTTTTTTTGAGAAACAAATTTTCCAAGGTTGAATGTCGATAAAGTGATGGATTTTTTTCCAAATTATCCATTTATTTTTACCTTTAGTCAAATCAGTGAGTCGATTTAATGGAAATTTGAACATCTAAAACATTACTTAACAATATTTTAGAATTAGGAAGCATTTTATACTAAATTAAACAATATTTTATTAGAAAAAAGAAGAAGAAGATATTTTTGCTTTTATTATGAAAATTCTAATTTTTGTGTAAGGAAATTAGTCAGAGAGAGAGAGAGAGAGAGAGAGAATTTTAATAAATAATCATAATGAATTAGAGTTCTTAAGGTAGAAATCTAAATCCTTTATCCTTCACAAATTCTAATAGATTTAGAAATGTTTATCCAAATCCATCTCACACCCATATAAGTATATACTAGTAGACTCTTTACTTTAACATTCTCAAAAAAGACTCTTTACTTTAACAACATTAACCCACCTTTGAAATTCGTGGGAATAATATTTCTCTAAACAATTACCATCCCGATTTATTTCTTTTCTTAGGCTGATGGGAAATTCCATGACGTCATCCAATGCGTGAATGTGACAATTTGCCATAAAATCTAGAAATCAGATTGTGTTGCATTACTTATAACTTTTTTTTTTAGTGGATAGTGGAACAATAAAAGATGAAGAGGTAAGGTTTAAAGCTAAACTACACAAAAAATGCCATTGCTTTTTTTTTTTTTTTTAAGAAACAAACTAACCCTTAAACACACACACTTAATTACACTTTCTTACCAAATTCAAACACATTAAAAAATGTCATTACTTAGTACTAAATATTCAAACGATCTACAAAACAAAAAAAAGATTTGGTTTAGGTCCAGTTCATTGGACCCGATTAGATAGTGATATATATTTAAAAGTAAATACATGTCATCATCTCAACGAATTCAGTTCTACTAAATATTAGACGTAAGCCTAACCCACGAAAGAAAACCACCTCCACATATAATTAGAGGTTAGAGCTGTGTAGGTGGGTTTCCTCTATTTTGTTCTTTATTAATAAAGTACCACATACGAATTGGACTACAAGATGGGCCTTAGCTCCGCCAATAGATTGAGCACATCTAAATTACATCCAATTGGGTAGCAACTAACTACAAGTCCAACTCCTGTCATCCTAACTTTCACCTGAGGCGAGCTACACAAATGGTTGTAGAATACTACGTGATAGACTCTCACTTTCATATGGATCAAATATTTATTTTTGAGGAATTTTAGAATTACAAATTATTTTACAATTTTTTTCTCACAATTTTGACGTAATAGATTGTAAATAGTTAATCATCACTTTCTCTTGGATTTATAATTTTTTTTTTTTCACTAATCACACTATGTCATATCATAATTATGGCAAGAAGTTGTGAAAAATTGTAGTCCTAGACTTTTCATTTATTTTTTATTACTTATAACATTCGTATAAATTCGTGCAAAAATTTATATTTATTTTAGTATAAGATTTTACCTTTTCTATTATAAAGTTTACACAACCACTCCTCAAAAACTTCCATATTAGATTTTTTTATTTATTTAAATAATCATTTTTATATTATAAAGAATCTATATATATACCGATTACTGTAGCAGTCACATATTTTTATACAATTTTGGACAACTTTGAGTTAAATTAGCTAAAATATAATTCTTATTATATTATACCAGCATAGACATCTAAGATAAGTTTGACAAAATATGCGTAAAAGCGTGATACGAATTAAAGGAGCTACACACTCATTCATTGTTGCTTCTTTAATCTTGACCTGACCCAAACCTGAACGATGAGGCGGCAATCAACCAAAGCACCGCTACGGCGCTAATAAGGAAAAAGAGGCACGCATTTCATGAAGTGTAAATCATTAAAAGACTATATTCGTTGTATCCAAAAAAAAGACTATATACGTTTTCGAAACCTCAAAGCACCAATAATAATCTTAGGCATATAGAGGCTACGTGTACCCATTCCCCTTTATTTTTTTTTGTGCATGTGTTTAGTTTAACACTCCCCAAGGGCTCACCCTCCAATCAGATTCTTCCTCATCCGTTGCATGCAATAGGAATACAAGTAGCTGACACGTGGAGAACCACCAAATGTAACCGATCCATAGAGAGGAAGAGGTTTTTATTATTATGACTTTTTATATCGTAATTCACTCAGAAAAGTAAAACACAAAAAACAACCAAAACAATTTTGATAGGTGTATCCACGCATGTCGGTCAATTCACACGCGTTCTAAACAGAGAGCATTAGGCATTTAAGTTTTATAGGGCGCCACCAAGGTTAGTAGCCAGGAGCTTGATTGGCGTGAGAAACTGAAGGCACAGTTGTCAAAACAAATCGTACATCTATTTTTACTTATGTGTAAGCATGCATGGTCATGGACCCACTCACCTTCCTCAATTCCCACATGTCCTTTTCTGGAACTCTCTCAAACACGTACCCACAGTTCAACTCCAAGTGTCACTCTCTCCTCTCTCTTTGCTTCATGTTGCCCAGCTCTCATTGGTCAATTCTCACCATTGAAATCTCACACCCATCTTCTTTTCAAATACAAAATACTAGTAGAAGTACTGGTACCCACAAAGCCAAAGCACAAACAAACCACCTCTCACAGTAGCTCTTAGCAATTCCTTTACACAAAACTCTCAGGATGATCAAGACTCTGAATCCCTACACCACCACAGCAAAAACTGCTGAGATTATGTCTAGGTACAGGCCTATAGCTCCAAAGCCTGAGTCAGCCACAGATCCAAGCAATGAGTGTCCCTCCATGTCTCAGAAGATCAGGCAATCTCCTTACCTTAGGAACCTCTGGCCACAATTGCAAGCCAGGCCCACCAGAACGAGAAAGAGAGGTAGGTCTGCTATAACACCACTCTCCTTTAAAAGACCAAGAACCCATGTCTTTGGGTTTTCTTCTCCTTGTCATTTGACATCATCCACTGCCAAGAATCTATCTTTGCAGGGTTTTGCTCATGGTCATGGGCTCCCTCAGTTTCCTATTCCAAACCTACCAGCAATTAGCCACAGCTTGGAAGTACAGCCAACCACAACTCCTAGTTTAGTGACACTTCCTCTTCTTTCATGTCCTAATTCTGTCCCCAACCAAACAGGGGCACCAGAGCTTGAGTTAATGGAACCTTGTGGTGAGAAAAAGGTTATAGATTTAAACACTGTAGCTGAAATTCCAGAGGAAAAGGATCTCTTGCAGCAACTGCAAGGACCCATCAGCAGCAATGTAATTACACCTCAGCCAATTCGACCAGTTGGCTCTAGCATAAGCGTTGGCAGCATTAGTGAAGACCCAAGTTTTATCTCAGCTGTTCAAGTTCCTAAGAAACCAGAAGAGGTAGAGGAAGAGGTCGAGTCCGAGGCCTTACCGGCAGTGATATCAGACTCAAACAACAAGGTGAGGATGGCAAATTCGGCTTACAAGGAGATGGTGGGCCAACCAGAATGTTCCTGGCTTGATTCTATGGTGACCAGTGATGGAAAATTGGGAGGCAGCTCAAGCAAGAGGATCAATGGGGAGGTGATGCTTCATCTTTCTGATTCAAGGTTGCCAATTTCGTCAAATGGTTTTTCATGTTGGGTGAGGATAGAGTGGGGAAGTGGGGAGAAGAAAAGCTCAATCAATGCTTTCTGTGATGTGATTAGATTATCCTGTGAATCCAAGGATTATCTATTCACATGGAGGTTCCACACCCATAGCAGAGAGGCTTCTCAGCCCAGTTGTAATGTGTAAATATTGTACTGCACAAGCATAATTACCACTAAATGCAACTTATCTACTACTGTGCAAATTAAATATCCAAGAGAAATATAGTTTTATAACAGCTTTTTTATCAACTCAGATTGAACTTCTTTTTTCTTTTTTTTGGTTGCCTTTTTAAGCAGGTGAGCTATGCATTGGAGCAACACACTGAGTATTATCTCATAGAACTTGTTCATTACAATTTTATTTCCAGAGAAGCAAGTCTACGAGGGTATTATCTAATAGAACTTGTTAGTTACAATTATTTGCAGTGAAGTGAAATAAACAACAAATAAAAAAAATCAGATAACAAGAAGCATAAGAAGCTTTGTTATATGAGCTTACATTCTCACAAGCACCCAAACAGAATTTTGGGAAACTCCATATTAATCAGCTTCGGTCTTTGGTGGGCCCCTCCATTTATAGTTGTCAGCGTATGACTTTGGCTGCACATGATTAAAGATAGGTTAATGGGTTCATATAACAGATGAGGGAAATGTTAACAAATGTAGGATAGTTTTTATGAAAAAAAAAATAATTTAATAATTAATATTTTGACAAATTTTTTTATTTTTTATTGTTTATAACACTAGATCCATGACTTCATTTTAATTTCTACACACTATAGTGGTTCAACTAAGTAATAAAACTAGATCCATCATCCATGACTTCACTCTACAGACTATTGTCACTAATATAATCTAAGGTCAGTAATTGGAGCTGAGTTAATATTCAGAATTATTCATATTTAAGTTAATTGGGAGCAATTTGATTAACTTATTAAATTGGGAGCAATTTGATTAACTTAGGCTCATGTGTTTACAAATATATTATTACTTTTTACCTTAAAAAGTATAATATTGCTTCGTTCATTTGAACAAATGACCATAAACAATTTTACTGTTTAAACTTAAACTTAAATTTGTTAATTTGAGATTGTCTCGTTTGAATAAATGAACCTAAACAATTGCTTTTTCTTTCCCAAAAGTCGAACCGGAACCACCTATTTAATATTGCTTCATTGTTTGAACAAAAGAACATAAACAATTTTACCGTCTAATAGTCAAATCTAAACTTAAATTTGAGCTTGCTTTTTTTAAATAAATGAACATAAACAATTTTTTTCCAAAGCCAAACCCAAACCATTGATAAACAGCAAAAATAAAATCTAACACTGAACAAATGAATATAAACAATTTCTTTTTTCCAAAGTCAAACCCAAACCATTGATAAACAGCAAAAATAAAATCTAACACTGGAAAAGGAAAGATTAGTCAAATCTAAACTTAAATTTGAGGTTGCTTCGTTTGAACAAATGAACATAATTTATTTTCCCCCAAAAAAATCGAAACCCCGAATTGTTGATAAACAGCCAAATTAAAATCTAACACCTAACACCGAAAAAGGAAAGAGAAGCTGTAAAGATTTCTAAAGTGTTTTTAAGCATATACATGTCATACTTCTTGATTCTTGAGAATGAGAAATATAAATACCATCAAATAGGAATAAAAGTTGAGAATTAGTACATTCAATTTATTTTGAATTTATTACAAACATGAGTCGTGCTTAAACTCATCATTAAGTTTGAATACATATTCAAATTGATTCATTTTCTTGTCAAACAAGTTCAAGTTTATTCACAAGCTACTTGATTTTTTTCCATTTAGACAATAAATACACGTTAAAAATTACTAAGGGGTTGGTAGAGTTCAAACCCTAGTATATCTATGTAACCGCTAGGAGCACTACTGCATATGTATCCTCATTGTCCTGGGAGAAAACTTTATATTTTCATTTTTAATAATAATAAAAAAAAATTAATTTGAGATATGTTTTTAAAGATTTTGTAATTGGTAGTTGTTATTAATTTTGAAAACTTAAAATAAATATAAAATGATTCCATAAAAAAAAAAAAAAAAAAAAAAAAAAAAAAAAAAAAACCTAAAGATATATATTAATTAATTAATTATCATATCCCTACTGACCGTATCATGTCCTAATTTTTTTAAAATTGTTGGCTCCATGCTTGTGCTTCTTAGCACACAAGCACCCAAAACATAAACAATATATTTTCTTAGAACCGTGGGTATTTACTTGGATAGTTACAATTTACACAGAAGATTTGGAGGGGGGAAATTCAAGCAATTATTTTGGAAAACTATTGTGGAGTGAAGTTCTCGTTATTATTTAAAAATAATAGCTACTTGTTTCATTTCCAGGAAAGTTTTCCAAACCTTTAAAATAGGCGTATGACGCTTCTTGACCTGCAGTAAAGAAAAAAGTATGTCAATGATGTTTATATGGAACAAACTGAAGGTGACAATACAAAATCCGGACATTACAATGTCATTTAAGTATTATATACTAATTACAAGAAGGCATTTTACATACACTACCATTTTTAAGTCTATATAACTTTCAAATATAAAATTAAGACTGTCTATTAGTGGCTCGATGCACTATACTTCCTAATCAAGTACTTGGGGGATATATTTTTCAACAAAAATAAGCAAATGTCACCAGGAATAAGAGAGAAAGTAAAACCCAAATAGTCCATAAATTAACTCATGTATATGAATGGATAAAAGTCAATGTACTCTTAACTTCTCAATTGAGGTTCCATTGTTTTAGTTTTTGAACAATATTGTCCGATTATTCTCCCTATAACGTGTATGACTAAAGAAGAATGATAAGTTTAATAGGAAGGCAGTAGAGAATAAGATTTTAAATAGAATAGAATATTTGAAAAAAATAAACATATGGCCAACACCGATAAGTTGATGAGGATCCATAGCCGATTCCAATTTTATTGGGATTAAGTCTTAGTTGAGTTGAGTTGAGTTGTGCTCTCAATGATGTGTTTTCAGTTTAGTTGAGTTGTTCTCTGAATAATGTGTTTTGCCTAAGTTTTACTTCTTTCTTGTCTAACGGGATCTAATTCATACATTTTCAAAGACAAGTTAACATCCATGCTCAAACATAAGGGATGTGTCAGCTCCTGAAGATTAGGAAAAAAAAAAAAAAAACTGTCTAGTGAAGATGCAGTTCAACCAATCAATAAGCAAGCTTCAATAGAAAAACTTCTTAGACTCCATATGAATTTTTCTTACTGGAAGATTATACTAGAAATGGGAGAGGAAGCAACATAGAATTAATGAGACAAAAAACATATGAAATAAAGGTCAATAAAGTCATACATACTTTCATAGAGTAACCACAAGATCAACATTTCAAAGACAATTTGATTCAGATATAATTTATCTGCATAGTGGAATTACTGACTAAAGAGGCACATACCACGTATTCCCAACCATATTTCTCAGCAAATGCTTTTGCAGCTTCTTCACTATCAAAACTTAATCCTCCCTCACCCACATTGGCATACGGGTCCCCTGTGGATGTCCAACCCATCAATGGATTTTCCCACCTGCACAATGTTAAGCAAAGAAATGGCATTAGCCATGTTATTAATGAATATAGGTTAGAGCTCATAAGGTCATAAAATACATTTTCTGGCAGTTTAAGCACAACTATCTTCAGCTTTAGGTACTTACTACAGCTAAATTCATTTTTATTTTGTATGCATTTTTCTCTCTTCATTGGTACTTGAACCATGGAACTTTTAGCCTTATAATTCATGCCCAAGGCCAACAGGTCTCATGGAGATCAATTTTGTGTCTGAGCCATAAGAGGTTGAGAAGGTTCTTCCTTTACATTACACCCTACCCCTCTACCAAGACAAGATGGAGGTGCAATTGTCATATATATATATATATATATATATTTGATGAACTGGTGCAATTGTCATATGGAAGTATGGAACTGCTTTCAGATAATTTTGGCAGGATGAAAAAAGAGGTGAGTGTCCTAAAACATGATAGAAACATTGGATTACAGAGAATAAATGGTGATAATATGAAGGTGACCTGGCTATTGTTATAGATACACATTATCCATGCAAATGATTTGATTGATAAAATCCTAACCAGTATGTTAAACATAGATATTAGTTGATGCTTAGTGGAAGGTATTTCATTAGAGAATTAATTTTCCACATGAATGGACAGAACGTACTTCTGAGTAGACATAAAATTAATTTTCCAACGCCCAACTTTCCCAGAGCCTTGTTGTGTAGCAGTTCGGCCGGGTGAGTAAATTATGACCTGGCATTCATAAATTAAGCAATGTAACCTGGAAAATTTTCAATTTAAAAAATTCAAGAATCCCCTAGGAAAAACAGTAAAAAGTTGTTAACAATACCATGCATCTTGGATGGTGTCCTCAAGAATATATCATGATCCTCTAGAATTTGACACCATTATACATATACTGACTGTATGGTCAATTATAAAACAACAAACCACAGCTCACAGAGCACCAAACAAATTGATAAGACATTCATAATTTAAGAATGGATCTTATCAAAAAAATCAATACCAGAACAGCAGAACTAAAAAAATGAATATCATATACTATATAATAAAAATTGTCCTACAAACCACAGTTGCAACAAGTGGCTGCCCTCTGATTTTTCCTTTTATATTTTCCCCCTTTTTTTTCTTCTCTGTACCACATGGATGGTCCTTTTGCAGCTTTGCTCCTTTATTTACACATTTAACACTTATATATATATATATATATATAAGAGTCATTCACTGCACTATCTTATCAATTAAGATTCTATTACTAAAGTTCGAAAAGAAAAATTAAAGAATTTTTATTATTTATTTTAATCATAGAACCTAATTTTTAGTCTTCACAAAAATTCTGGTCTTACATGGAAGCTTCCATCATATAATTAATTTTACATATATATAAAAAAAAGTAACTATTTTGTTGTAAAAAAATTTTATTGGTAAATTGACACACGCATCTAGTTAGTTTTGAATCCACGGGTAATTCTTACATGCTCTGGGAGCAATGTTCCCTCCTCTCACATGAGGGGTGGGTCTCATGGTGGGACCCATGCATGGGCCCCACCCCTCATGTGAGGGGAGGGAGCATTACTCCCGAAACACCTAAGTTTTTTCCTGAATTCACAACCTTACTCTTCAGTCTTCACCTCTTATGGGAAGGAGGTTTCATTTGGGCTAGAACTCATTGGTATTATTTTATTGTTTAATTTCAATAAAATATATGAAATCTTTTCTTTCTTTTACATATGAATTCTATTTAGTCCATGTATGGCAAGAGCATACTTAGGAAGCATAGACACTTAGGAAGCACATATACATACACGAGTACGAGTACAAACATGGTACAATACAGTGACTCAAGCAATTTTTAAAAAATTATAACATAAAACGGCCTGTACGACATGGGTGTAAATGAAGTGTCCGTGCTTCTTACGTATTACTATTTTTTAGGTCAACAACATTACTCTTTGGCCTTTGCTATAGCATTTTTTTTTTATACATCAAATTATACAATAAATCAAGAGCAATCTGATAACCGCTAAATCCAAAATAAAAAATAAAAAATCCATCCCAAATCAGCATGATTTCAAGGATTGCTCCAATAAAGCACCTAAGCTAATTTTTCCTAACATCCATTTCCACAAGAAAATAAAAAAATTACAATTCCTCAGCCAAATAGCTGAGAATTCTAATAAATTCATTTGGTTAGACGTTTTGGGAGCTTAAAATATCATTTTTAAAACCCGAAATTCTGTTTTGCAATTACAACTGTTGTAACATTTTTCCCAAGCGTTCATTTTAAACTCAAAACACCATTTTTCAAATGTTTATACAAATGCATCCTTAACACAATTCTCAGCGTTAAATTGTTAATATAATAATCCCAAAAAATAATAAGAATAATTAAAAATTCCGATTCAATTCTCTCTTAATCCTACATTTTCTCAGCAATCAAACGGAAACTCAACGAAATGATTAAAAAAACAAGAAACTGAATGGTGAGACAAACAGAGAGGTGAGAGGAAAAGCGAAGAGCGTACCCTTCTTCGAAGGTGTTCTTCAGGTACTCCAGAAATTGTGCCGACCTCACCGGGCTTGACCTCCACCAAGGCGTCCGAAGCCGAAGAGAAATATCTCGTAGTCGATAAGAAAACCGATCGATGAGCACGACCGAGATTGAGGCCTCGTTGCAGAGATTGAGAGCTCGCCATTTTTTTTTTTTTTTTTGCCTAACAAAGGTCGAAGGTACGCACTTGGCGGTAATGGTTGCAGCACGATACGTCTTGAAATTACCGGAAAATTTGTACGTGGCTCCTTTTATCATGCTCCATTTGGCTATTTTCAACTTGTGCTGCCATCTCACCACTTAAATATATTGAATTAGTATTGCGCCCCTCTTAGCGTGATGGTCACTCCACAAATATAAGTGTTTGTGAGGGACAAGGACGGAGTTCAAGTCTCCAAGAAGAAAACTTACACATATACACTTAGATTACTTTAGAGTAAAATTTTTATCTTGTATAAAATATATATATAGGGTCAAGGGCCCAACCCACATATTGGGCCTTGGGCTCTGGCCGAGAGCATGGTGATCCAAAAACAAATAAATGGAGGTAGCAGAGTTAAGTTTAGAATTTAATAAGTGAAATACAAATGGGAGAGTAATCCGAGGAGGAATGTCTCCTCGGATAGACTAAGCACAACTCAAATATTTCTCCTAAAAAGTCAAGGTGACCTTCGAGGAAACTCCAGTGATAGGGACGTACCTCATGAACGTACAAGTAGGATGGGAGTTAGGAAATATCTAAAGGAAAACTACTGCCACTACATTTAATGCCCCTTAGCTAACTTTCACATATTGGGCCTTGGGCTCTGGCCGAGAGCATGGTGATCCGAAAACAAATAAATGGAGGTGGCAAAGTTAAGCTTAGAATCTAATAAGTGAAATACAAATGGGAGAGTAGTCCGAGGGGGAATGTCTCATCGAATAGACTAAGCACAACTCAAATATGTCTCCTAAAAAGTCAAGGTGACCTTCGAGGAAACTCCAGTTATAAGAGATATTCAAGCTACCCCTATTCCGTTTGTTAGGAGGAATGAAGATAGATTGGCTTGGAAGCACTCTCCGAGAGGATCCTTCGAGCTAAATAGTGCTTACTTACTTGCCATTGATCATTTGCCTGACCCAGCTTTCCAAGGTAAGTGGATATGGAAGCTAGACACCTTACCTAGGATTCAAATGTTTTTATGGAAGTGTATGCATCAGAGCATAGGGGTAAAGGAGTGTTTGCAAGCTAGGGGGATGTTAATAGATACGACTTGTCCTCACTGTCTCAGCAATTCTGAATCCATTTTGCATGCCTTGCGGGACTGCCATATGGTTAAAAAAATATGGCATCAATTGGGTGTGCAACTTTTGGACAATATCTTTTTCTCTTCCAACTTTCAGGAGTGGTTAGTGAGTAATTGCTCCTCAAAGAGTATCCGTGTGGCAGGTCAAGCGCCTTGGAACCAGGTCTTCATGTTTGCTGTTTGGCTGATTTGGCAAGGTAGAAATAAACTAGTTTTTGAAAACAAAAGGCTGAATCCGAAAATTGATGGTGATATTGTCTATAGGGCAGTAGAGTACATCCACTGTGCTGGTAAGCCGTTGATGTCAAAGCACAAGATCATGAAGCAAATAAAGTTGGAAAAACCTGTTAATGGTTGGAGAAAACTTAATGTAGATGGAGCTTCTTTGGTGAACACAGGCAAGGCTGGAGGTGGTGGTTTGTTAAGAGATGAGGAAGGTAATTGGCTTGGGGGTTTTGCTAGAAGAATAGGCTGTACTAATAGTTTTACCGCTGAATTATGGGCTCTCCGTGATGGCCTTATATTGTGCAATCAGCTGAAGGTGCAGGCGGTCAACATAGAGCTGGATGCAAAAGCTATAGTTGATGCCATTAACCTCCAAGGTAAGTCGAACTCTACGCTGTCCTCTATTTTAGAGGATTGTAGACACTTGATTGCTATGATTTCCCAAACAACAGTAAGACATGTTTTCAGGGAAGCCAATCGGAGTGCTGATAGGTTAGCAAAATTAGGCATTAATCTAGATGTTGATTTCATCTTGTATTCTAGTCCTCCTGTGGACTTATTTTCTTGCCCGGAAGCTGATAGCCAAGGCGTGTACAGCAGCAGGCTCTGTTTTGATCCTGGGCTCTCTTTTTAGTTGTGAATGAAGTCTCATTTTTACCAAAAAAAAAGTGATAGGGACGTACCTCATGAACGTACAAGTAGGATGGGAGCTAGGAAATATCTAAAGGAAAACTGCTGCCACTACATTTAATGCCCTTTAGCTAACTTTCTGGTTGCATTTATGTGGAGAAGACTCCTGAACAGTGTTGTCTTGGCTACTACAACTAACAGAAGGCCAGAGGGGGTGTCTGATTGGACAGGCACTCGAGTAGTAGCTTAAATAATCAACAGATGTAGGATCGAGATCATCCTAAGGGACCTATATAATGTAAGAGGTCCTCCATTGATAGGGGGGGGGAATAGAGAAAATGCATTATAGCAATCTAAATTGCACTTGTACTCTATTTAATTGATTTATATGAAAACTTATCTCCTCAAACGGTGAATTCATTCAGCTCTATGTTCTTTGTTCTTTCTTATTCATCTTCTACATCCATACTAGCCGTTGTCAAATTCATTAGGACCTAGTTCTTTAACCCACTCTCTACAAATTCATTGTTTTGGGCTTTTTGGGCCTAAGTCCATTCATCTTGGACTGAGTCTCGAATCTGGTCCTTACAATATTTATTTATTTATTTATTAGTTTTATTTTAAATATAGATATAGATTTTTAACTTATGACATGATTTTTTGTTTTTTTGTTTTTTTGTACATATGGAGTTTGAAGTTCAGATCTCTTATTCTAAGATAAAAGACTTTACAAATTAAGTTATTGATCAGAGTAAGTTTAGAAACACAATATAATTCACAACAAAATTTACAAATGAACATATCAATTCATTATATGTCAAAATAAATCTAAATAGAATAATAAAATATTATACCTAAATTCCAGAAAATAAAAATAAGAATTTCAAGATTTATGAATAAACAAAGTTTACTATTATTTCTTCTATAAAAAAAAAAAAATTAAAAGCATGATTAATGTTTAATTGTAAATACTCAATTTATAAATTATAAAAAAAATTATTATTTATTAACCTCATGCACGTGCTATGCGCCTGCTTAAAGACATTTTTAAATTTAAAAAATTATTAATTGTTCAAAATTACTCACTGTATGCACATATAGGATCCTTTTTTTAAAATTAAAAAAAAAAAAATCGTACATACATACATGAACTTAGTTATAATTAATAGATGTTTCTCAATTAAAACTATTTTACCTATTATCCTTTTATTTTAATCTAAACTTATTTAATCATTTTATCCTTAGTTTGTATTTTTATGAAAATCAATTTGAACTAAACAATCATGGTTGTTTTGGAAATTAAATAATAAAAAGTAGACAGAAAGAGTCCTCTTCCAATTAATCATGGTTGTTTTTGGAAATAATGAAAATTGAAAAGTAGGCACAAAGAGTCCTATTCCAATTATATATAAATATATATATATATATATAATTTAAATGATTAAATTTACAATGAATTTCTTAATTAATGATAAGTTTGCAATATTGACCCCATCATTTAAATGAGGTTGTAATCCATATTCCATTCCATACAAGGGGCTTGTAGCATGTTAGCGCCCATAAACAAGTAAAGCTATTCTTCTGTGCTTGTCTTTTACAAAACAAGCAGTCCCTCATTCACAAAGTATTCAAGAGTAGGTTTTTCCCTACGTGTTCATTCATGGATGCCCCGGAGTGTTCTAGTGGATCGTATGCATGGCGTAGTATACTCCAAGGCAGGGAGGTCCTCAAACAAGGTGCACGTTGGAGAGTAGGGTGGGGTGATTCAGTTAAAATCTGGGATACCCCATGGCTTCCTTCACTAAACCATCCAAGAATTTTGTCACCCATTCTTAAAGGCATGCAGGAAGCCACCGTGGACACACTTATTGACCAGCAATCTAGAACATGCGATATAGATATTCTTAAAGGATTTTTTGCCCCATTGGAAGTAGATCTTATTCTCAAGATTCCACTTAGCTCCAACTATGTTGAGGATAAGCTTGTCTGACCTCATACGGCAAATGGAGTCTATTCGGTTAAAATGCGGATATAACTTCCTAGCTAAAGAGAAATCATCCACTTCGCTGGCTGTCTCTCTTCAGGATGATGGAAGAAGTATATGGAAAAAATTATGGAGCTTGTCAGTGCCGAATAAGATTAAAAACTTCCTGTGGAGAGTAAGTAGAGAAGCGATCCCAGTAAAGAAGAACCTGGTTGCTCGTAAGGTACTTTCCGAGGATATTTGCGATCATTGTCACGTGGCCATTGAAGATGTCCATCATGCACTACGGGATTGTCAGGAACTGTCGGCTTTGTGGGAGGCTGACTCGCTATGGTTATTTCGAAGAACAAAGAAATTTTCGAATTTCTTTGAGCTGGTGAGTCACATTTTGGAGGAGAAGATAAACCCGGCTCTCTTTGCTACTCTGGTGTGGACTATTTGGTCCCGTCGTAACATGCTTTGGACTAGCACCAAACCTTTCCCACTCTCCTAAGTAGCCCCTTCAGCCTCACAGACCTTTCAGACATTTGCCCAAGCCCTACCGGTCCCAAGAATGCAGTCAAGTGCCTTGCCAAAACAGCACGTCAGATGGACCCCTCCACCGTCAACGAGCTTAAAGATCAACTTCGATGGTACTATATTCCATGAGACAGACAAAGCGGGGCTGGGAGTTGTTGTTCGTGACCACAAGGGAAGGGTGATGGCCTCCATGTCTAAAAAAACCAAGTTACCATCTTCCTCAGATGAAGTGGAAGCGTTGGCAGTGGTGAGAGCTATCTCTTTCGCTCTTGAACTCCATCTACCTTCTGTTATTGTCGAGGGAGATTCGGAGTTGATTATTTCAGCCTTACGAAGTGAGGAGGAGTCCTTTACTTCCTTTGGCCATTTGATTTCCTCTATTAAACAAAGTCTTGGAATTTTTTCTTGTATTTCTTTTTCGCACACCCATAGGTTGGGTAACTCTCTAGCTCATAATTTAGCTCAATACGCTATACATATTGATGCTCTTACAGTGTGGATGGAGGATGTTCCACCACAACTTCACCATGTTCTTGTAACCGACTTTGGTTGATTTAATAAAGTTTCTTCATCTTGATTCTCAAAAAAAAAAAAAAAGAATACAAACAATATAAGAGGATGCAACCATTTTCCTATAGATTAATTTTTGGGAAATGAGATTTTAACAAAATAGGGGTGTGAGGGTTTGAATGATTTTTTAATTTTTATAAGAGGCTACTTGCCAAGGCTTCGCAGGTATGAGCCCTTGGGAAAATATTCTTAAATCCAATCAAGTTCATTCTTAAGTTGAACACAATTTGTTCTCCAAAAAAAAAAAGTTGAACACAATTTGTCATCGTAAAAAAATTAATTTATTTAACATTTACTCTTTTCAAATAAGTTATGAAATTGAATTATTATGAAATATTTTGAAAATGAATGAATAATTATTTAGAAAATGATAAAATTATTTATTCAAATTAACAATAAAGATTGATAAGAATTAGTTTCAAATGGATTACAAGTAATTCAAATAAATTTTAAAATTTAAATAAAATATGAACAAAGTTAAGCTACAAAACTAGTTGTAGCCTAAAACTACAACTTTACTCAATAAAATAAACATAACTAGATATTTTGAAAATCTAACCGTTAAATTGCATATTCTTTAGGCTTTTAATACACATGTCAAATTTTGTGTCAATCAAATATTATTTACTATATGGTCTATAAACTTATATTTTATGCATAATTTTAAACTACAAAAACTTGCAATTTAAACAATTTATTGATGAAATAACTATTGATCTTTAGTTTTTTAGAAATTTCGCAAACATGAAGGATATAAGAAGATGTAATCCAATGGTAAATTTGTCAAAATTCACCTTCAATAAAAAGATACTGAATACAACTAATTTTGTAACTAAACTGTGTCCATTAAATATTAGAATAAATTCGGTTCGGATGTGGCGTAAAAGGCCACTATTACGCCTTCCAATAATGATGTGACACGTCATATTTTTGCAAATAAAAGACTAAGCACTTAAGGGATGGCAATGGCGCGGGGCAGGGCCAAAGGATGGGATCTTCGTCCCCGCCCCGCATGGTTTTGTCTTACCCCATCCTCACCCCACCCCGCATGACTGGAAATACTTTCTCATCCCATCCCCGCCCCTTCGGGTCCCGCGAAGCCCCGCCCCGTAAAACTCCACTTTTTGTTAATTAGCCTTACAACTAGTACAATTTTTTTAATAAAACTTATTTTATTAATAAAAATATACTTGAAATTACAAATTTATCCCATCAAATCAAATCAATTTTTAGAAAAAATTGAATAATATATCCAAGTGTTTAACAAGACAATCATAAAAATAAAATAAAAATCTCATATTATAACACATAACAAAATAAAGACAGAGAATCACATTGGGTAGAATAAAATATGCTAATATTAATATGTTTGTTTAAATAGTAGGCTTTTAGGGTATGAAAAATTTACAATTATAATCCTTAGTAATGCGAAGCGGGGCGAGGATGGGGAGGGGCGGGGTGGGGCGAGTCTAAAAAGTCTAAACCCATCACCGCCTCGCCCCGTGGTGCGGGGCTAAAATCTTGCCCCATCCCCGCCCCACTGCCTTTGCAGAGCGGGGAAAATCCACGCGGGGCGAAGCGGGGAGGGGCGGGTTAAGCGGGACGGGGAAAAATTGCCATCCCTAAGCACTTTCACACTAAATCAAATCCTCTTCAATACAGAAAACCAAATCCACACTTCTTCCCTAAATAGAGATGTTGCTGAGAATCTCCAATTACGGACATCGGAGGTGAAGGACAATTAGCGGTGGAGGAATTGGACCACAGAGGAGCCTTCAGACGTGTCGCTGACAACCCTCCAAACCTAAGGTGGTCGCTGCCTAAGACAATATCGATCTCTCAATCGGTAAGAACAGAAGCCATCAATCTTTCCGTGGTGGAATTTCACCACCAATTACATGAAAAAAAGTTGGAAAGAATGAAACCCACAAAACCAAATCTAAAAAAAGCTACTCCAGCAATAAGATTTTAAAAAAATCTTTGATTTTTGAGTTGGGTTTTAATTTGGGTTGGCAACTCAGGGAGTGGTTGTTGAAGTGAGCTTATATGGTTTGGTGTTATGGTGCCATTTGGTTGTTGAAGTTGGCTCATGTGAATCAGAGAGAAAGGGAGCTAGTGAGAGAGAGAAGCGAGTTTCTAAGATGCTAACAGTGGTTGCGGGTGGCAGGAGTCGTGGAGCTTGGCTGGCAGTTGGAGATGAGGGAGCTTGAGAAGATTGGCTATGGGCTGGTCTGATTAGAGAGAGAGCTGAAGCAAATGGTCGTTGCCTTGTTGGTGTGCCTTGCAAAAATATAACGTGACACATTATTATTGGAGGGCATAAAAGTGGCTTTTTACGCCACATCGGGCCATTAAATATTTATTCCCATTGGACCGAATTTATTCCCATTAAATATTTTAAATTAAATTCTGACTTCCATGCACAACGGGCCAGGCTCGCTGAGGCCCATAGTTGACTACTTCGGTTTATGGATGCCAGGATAATTTTTTGGTGAGTGAATGCTTAGTTTTGGACCTGTTATTTGGGATTAAAGCACACCGGCTGTACATGCTACATATTCTTGTTTTTTCAATTGCTGTTTGTTCGTTTCTGTGAAGCAAATGCCATTTGTTCTTAGTTTGTGTCGAGATCGAGTCTCTTAAGGTGGTTCTTCATGTCCTGTTCTTCCTCCAAAAACATTGTGTCTGTCAATAATCATATATATAATACAAGCTCAACCATCCCAACCCCAATACTACGTACAAAGTAGACACCGTCTCAGTACTCTGCGTGAAGATCAGAATTAATGGCGCTCAATGAAGAGGATACAAAGCTTACCCCGCTGGAGTTTGCGTGTTCAGATCTGAAAACTCTGTTGCAAACCTCATCCAAAATGGAAGAAAGCCTTGGAAAGATGGACAAAAAGTTTGATCTTTTAGATGAAACTCTTTCGACAGCATCAAGAAGAGTATCTCCTTTACAGTCTTTAGCCATGGCTACCAAAGCCCTCGATACACGAATCAACCGAGCTGTTACTCTTGCTCTTGCTCTCCTGGAGAGCTTCAAAGTCACCGATTCTCTCCAGCTCAAGCTCCTCGAACTCTCATCAATCTTATCAGCAGAGACAACACCCAAAAAAAGGCTCAAGAAACTGCTCAACTATGTGGACTGTGTTAATCAGCTGAATGCTGCGATTAATTCGATCAGTCAAGAGGGAGAGCCGGTGATTCAAAAGCTTCAAGAAGTGGTGGAGTTTTTGAGCAGGACCAAGGCCACGGATCAGGATAGGACACATAGGCTCAGAGAAACTCTGTTCACTCTCAAAGCTCTCTATGAAAATGAGGTTGATGCGATGAAATTTGATGGGCTGCTTGATGAGGCTTTATTAAATTTGCAGGACGAGTATGAGAGTATATTACAGCTTTTAAGGCATCAAAATATAAAGGATCAGGTGCAAGTTGATGATAAAGAAGCCGAGATTGTGGCATCTGATTTGGGTACAGAGCTGGAGGTTGAAGTTCTACAACGAATTTCAGAGACTCTAGCTGCGAATGATTGCCTGGATATATGTATTGACATATATCTCAAGGTGTGTGAAATGGTTCATCTAGGAAGTATTTTAATTATTCCTTATTAGTTGCCTTTAAAACCTAACTTCAATCTATTTTTGTTTCATATTATTATTCAGATTTGAAACTGTAGTGATCATGAACCATTCTCTTCATGAAACAATTTTCTCAATATCCATCCGTAGTATACGTTCATGTTTAGACTGTAATCATCATGAACATTCAGTTTACAAGTATTAAGAAATATGCTTTGATTCAAAAAATATTAATAATACTACTCCGATTATATCTAGAATAGGAAATAAAGTACACAATTTCTTAATAAATATTGTAGCTCAGTTTTCAATTAAATTTAACTGTGACCTTAAAAGCTGTAATTATACATAAGGAAGCTGCATTAGCCAATAAGTCAATACCCCAATAAATTATCAAAAGAAAAGTCAAACCCCAATAAATCATATGGTTGTGCTATACTGGCTAATAAACACACAGTTATATTATATTCATCCTTTTGAATATAAAATACAGCCCTTGAAAAACACTAAAAAAATTCTATCCTTTAGAATATAAATTCAAAGAGGAGACGGCATCATTTGATACTGCCTACAATGTAGCAAGCCAGCAACAGTTGGACAAGATATTGTCTAGAGCATTGCCATTGGGCAATGAATGTAAGATTCAATGCAAATTGCTTATTCAGTTATTCCTCATATAAAATTAAAATTAGAATTTTTTTGTCCTTGAAGACATGAATCAAATATACCACTTAGTTTTCGTTAAAGCCAATTTTGTGTAAATGCTAATGCTTATTTGACTATGTGACAGGTGAGATACAGAAGGGCAGCCAAAGCACTGATGCGGCTAAACCCAGATTACCTAAGAACCTACAAACCCGAAGAAATCGATGCCATGGAATGGGAGACCTTAGAGACAGCAATAAGCCTTTGGATCCAACACTTAAAATTCGCAGTCAAAACAGTACTTGTATCGGAAAAGAAACTCTGCAACCAAGTTCTAGGAAACATCATGGATGGAGTGGTGTGGCCACTATGCTTCTTGAAGATTGCAGACAAAATCATGGCAGTCTTTTTTCGATTCGGTGAAGGCGTAGCTAGGAGCAGCAAAGAGCCGCACAAACTGTTCCAACTATTGGACATATTCGATTCCTTGGAGAAACTTAAGCCCGAATTCTCAGACACTTTCGAAGGTGAAGCTGGAGCTGATATACGTACTCGGTTTAGAGAACTTACAAAGCTACTCGTTCACGGTTCGAGTAAAGTGTTTTGGGAATTTGGCCTCAAAATCGAAGGCAATTCAGATGCTTACCCTCCACCACAAGATGGCTCGGTACCGAAACTTGTTCGATATGCAATTAACTACCTCAAATACTTGACCACAGACGCATACAAAGCACGTATGGCCATGGTTCTTTGGACAGAGCAAATGTGGAAAGTGGGAACTCTATCAAAACCTGAAACAGACGAGAATTTACTCCAAGATGCCATTACCAACGTCATGGATGCACTTCATAGAAACATCGAGACCAAAAGGTTGAGCTACAGAGACAAAATCTTACCCCACGTATTTGCAATGAACACGTACTGGTACATTTACATGAGGACGAGAAACACTGAGCTAGGAAAGCTTTTGGGAGACGAGTACATGAAAAACAAGTACAAGGTTGTTGCTGAGGAATCAGCGTACATGTATCAGAAGCAATCGTGGGGACAACTTGTGAAGCTGTTGGATAAAGAAGACTTGAAGAGGCAGAGCAAGGAGGGTTTGGGAAGCTTAGCAAGAGCAAAAATGGAGGCATTTTTGAAGGGTTTCGATGAGATTTCACAGAGGCACAGAGGGTCTTATAGAATTCCTGACAGGAATTTGAGGGAACAGATTAAGGAATCGACGATAAAGCTTTTGGTTCCAGTTTATACTGAGTTCTTGAACACGTTTTCGGCTGTGTTACGAGGTAAATTGTATGTGAATCCGGATCAATTACAAGGGTTTTTGGGTCATATTTTCGACGGTTCCGATGCGAAGTTGAAGGGGCGTGATTCCAAAGATCGGATGGTTGGAGGGAATTCGTTGTCTGTTGAGGGGGAGATCATGGATTTTCGACGGTCCAGATCAATTTCAAGCAATGTGTAAATCGTCTGATTGGTATATAGTATTCCAGTCATTGTGCCTTCCTTGAGGAATTACGAATTAGATGGGTGGAATTGAATGAACGACTGATCATTGTTAATGCCTGCACCTGAAGGGGAATGTTCTTTTGGGGATATGGATTATAAATAATTTGTTTCTTTATTTTTCCCCCTCTTATTATATAAATAGGGTCAATTGTGTGATTATTGTTAATTAAAATAATACAGTTTTAAAAAAAAAAATTATTTTATGACACTTTTGGGATGTGTAATGTGGACCTGTGGTAGGTAAGTTATCCAAATTTGACATATTTGTGGTGGATTTAAGAGTAGGAAATGGCCTAATGTAATTGTTGATATTACATTGAATATGACATTAAAAGTTATATATAAAACTTTTTTTTTTTAAAAAAAGGAAACAAAATTGCTGTTTTTAGTCATTTTAGGATAATAATTAAGGTTGTCCATAAATTCTCCAAACTTGACCCACTCGAGGGATCCGATTAGACCTGAACTGGACTCGATCAAATCCTGTGATTACTTCTGTTGATGATGACTCTCTATTTTTAAAATTTGGTGATGGCAAGTTGAGTGGTGGGTTTACTCATTTGAAATCCAACCCACCTGATTTAGCTAATGAAGAAAGCTAAATCTGGGAAGATCTACTAGATTTAACAAGATCGATCTAGCGAGATCTCACTTGAGCTCTACAAAATCCTCGTCATTATGAGCATTTTATCGTCTCTCCCTGCAATTAGTTGTCCACTGTCAGTAAGGATGGCAATTTTGCCTTATCCCACTTAACCCACCCCTTCTCATTTCGCTCCATGTGGGTTTTCCCCGCCCCGTAAAGGTGGTGGGGCAGGGATGAGTTTAGATTTTTTAGACCCACCCCACCCCGTCCCTTTGTTGATAAATGTTAAATTGTAAATTTTTCATACTCTAAAACCCTACTATTTAAACAAACATGTCATTAGCTTATTTTATTCTACTCAACATGGCTCTCTACCTCTTTTTTCTCTCTAGCAAGGTTGGAAATAAGGTACCAATTTTAATGTTTTCTTTTGTCTTTATTAGAAACAAATTTATATACTATTAAATTATTGATTTTATATTATGAGATTTTTGTTTTTGTTGTGATATGGTCTTGTTAAACACTTGGATAATAATATTAAGTTTTTTGCTAAATATTAATTTGATTTGATGGGATAAATTTGTTTGTAATTTTAAGTATATTTTTATTAATGAAACAAGTTTTATTAAAAAAAAAAATGTAATAATTGTGGGCAAATTAACAAGAAGTAGAGTTTTATGGAGTGAGGCGGAGCTTCGCGGGGCTCTAAGGGGCAAGGATGGTATAAGACAAAACCATGTGAGGTGGGGCAAATACCCCATCCTTTGACCTCGTCCTACCCCATTGTCATCCCTAATTGTCGATGCCAACTGATTTGTCTGTCACCCGTGAAAAGCCCTATTAGCCATTCTTTATTAGTCAACAATGGGTTGAATTTTTATCCGCTCAATTGAATTAGTTCGAGTACCAGTTAAGCACAAACTCGACTTGAGCTAACTCATGGATACTCCTAATAATGATATTGTTGAATTCAATACAAATAAATAAAAATAAAAGCCAACAAGAACCAAAATGGATTTATTGGACCACTCCCAAGTTAACCTTTATTAAAATAAATACAAATAGGACGATCAAGTGATAACCGAATAGTTTGACATCTTTTATAATGTCATCTATTTATGGTTAATTTATAAATATATTAACACTAAACACAATCCAAGAATGGCTAGAGTTGGTGCTCTAATTGTTGTTAATCTTTGACTACAAACAGCAATTGCTTTTCTTTTCTTTTTTTTCCTTTTTTTTTTTTAATATAGACAAACAACAATTTCTTTAAGTGAGTGTTTAATTGAATTATTATTATTATTATTATTTAAAATTCAACCATTAGAGCAGCAAGCACTATTAAATTCTTTACTATGAACAAATAAGCACATCCTCTCTTCAAAACCATTATTGGTGATTACAAGTTTCTCCTCCAAGGGATCCACCCCAATGAAATCAAGCATGCATATAGAGAAGCCAATAAAAATTATGGATTTTTTTTCCGCTGAGAATCAATTGATGATGATGCCTTAGCACGAATGGTATTGAGTCAATCGGAAGCCTTTGTCATGTTATTCTTTCCTCATCCCAGGCCAACATTATAGATTGTCTTAATTTTTTTCTGATGGCCTTAACCTTAGACCTATATCTGAATTAAACTTTTGTTTCTTAACGCATCCTTACTACCAAGAGAGAGAGAGTTCCCTTAATTGGTGGTTTCTTAGTCAAAGGAGGCCATTTACGCTAAGGAAGAGAGAACTTCTTCATATTTTGATTTTATATTAAATAAAGTTCATGGCATATTGGTTGTCACATTGGACTTTTTCATCTATTATTTAATAGTAATAACTCTTTTGACACAAAAATAAAATGTTAAAAAGAATAATAGCACATCTAAAAGGTTAGACTTTATAGACTATTTTAAAACATGAGATAGAGGTTAAGGACCAAAATAGTAACTACAACTCAAAAAATTATAATATAATAACAAACTAAAAGTAAATATTATTTTTCTGCCTAAAAAAATATATTATTTCATTAGTAATTAAATATAGCAAACAAAAATATTTTTATGCAACTTGGGTTGTAGAAATTTTTATGAAACACAATACGTAGTGATTTGCATTTAAAAATTCATGTAATTCAGGTTACATAATAAAAATGTGACATTATCCATAGCCTAAATTTATCAAATTATATTGAATTGACCATGTTATTACTATACCTTAGTTTTTTTTTTTTTTTTTTAAGTAATAAGTGAAAACAAAAAGAAGTAAATAAGTCTCATAAAAAAAAAAAGTAAATAAATGAGACTTTGTCTTGTCATTTCTTTTTTTTATTTTCTTATTTTCTTTCCCTATCTATATCAAAAACTTATTGATATTTTAATTTGATGATAAAAACTATTTCAAAAACACCTGTCAAAGGCAAAAAATAAAATTACAAAAATAGTAATCTCCACCTTCATTATAAACTGATTAATGTCTTAATTTGATAATAAAGAGTTATCACCACGTGCAAATAACATAAGTTAAAACTATTTCAAAAACACCTGTCAAAGGCACCAAAAAAAAAAAAAAAAAAAAAAAAAAAAAAAACAGAATAAGTAAACCGTAATATAATATATCGAAATACGAAAACTTATACACACTCCAGGCAACGCAATGACAAAACTATCCCCCACACACTACCCTGCACGTTTGTTACACTACAGTTTCCACGACTCCGAATTCCCCCACTCTACTTCCTACGGTTGTAAAAGAAAGATTCAACGAATAATTCCCCCCCGCCCAGAATTATACCAAAATCCTTATAAACTGCCTTCTTTATTTTACACCCGAGAAAATCAATTCCCATCTCTATATTCTCTACTAAAGTCTTAAACTTTCCTGAGAAAACATTTTCCGAGTCCCAAGCAAAAATGGCGAATCCCAAATCCGACGAAATGGGCGGTTCCATTTCCTTCACCGATTTCCCAGAGGACGTTCAGCTCTGCATCCTGTCGTTCCTCTCGCCCTCCGAAGTCTCCACCTTCGCTTGCACATCGAAACGCTTCGTTTCGCTGTGCCGAAACGACGCCAAGCTTTGGTTCACCATGTGCCATAGAAGGTGGGGCTCCAAGACCCAGATTCGAAAATGGGGAAACGGCAAGATCGCCTTCAGGCTTCTCTACAAAACGCTTAACGAGTGGGAAAATCTCATCGGTTTTTGGCGCCGAAGCGGTCGTGGAAATATCGGAATCTCATCGCCGCCGTTGGTTTTCTTCGAGTGGGGCCCATCGTTTCTAACCGGTTCGAGAATTTCCCCTTCGAAAAACGGTACCTACAGTGTTTTGAAGTCACCGTTTTTGTGGATGACACTGTCGCAGGAGGGTCAGACCGTGAATTTCCTCGACCCGGACGGTCGGGCCGAGGTGTTGGATTGTGTCGGGGAATTGGATTTCTCGGATAACGATTTGGTTCCGGTGAATTTGAGCTTTATGGGGAAGACCCATTTCGTTGTCGAAGAAAACATGAACTTTTTCGCGTTTTCGAGTTCGAACTTTCGGAGGAGTTCGAGCTCTTCGAATATGAGATGTGACGATGAAACAGAGGATTCGATTGGAGGAGATAGTGGGTCCTTCTCGCCGAGTCACTCACCTGGGAGCTTACCGGACCGGTTAATGTCGGAGATGTATCAGCATTTTGCGAACCGGACGAGTCCAGGTAGTGGGGATAAGAGGAGGCAGAGGAGGAAAGAGAAGGAGAGACAAGGGAAGAGGAAATGGGAGGCTGAGCATTTCGTCAAGATCGTTAATTGCTCGCCCACGCTGACTCGCCCTTTGCAGGGCCTCTGGAAGGTATTCTTTAGCTCATTTGTATCAAATAATAATTCAATTTCTTTGTTTCAATTGGATTCAATTTTGTTCATGATTGCTAAGTTAAGTTTGCTAGCTATAAATAATATCTCATGATCAAGACAATTGGCTGAATCGCGCAAAACAATTTCGTAGAAGTTCATTGATAACTAAAAGGATGATATTTTGTAATTAGTACACACATCTTAAACTATGAGCTCCCCCTGCTCTTACAAGAGGAGGTACATTTGAGCTAGAGCTCATCATTAGTTCATAGAATGCAGCCCCAACCAAAGAAAATATATATATATATATATAATTCCGTTGAATTTGAAATCTGGAAGTTGAAAATGTTGCAATTCCTTTTGTGTGTTCCCTGAAGTTTCTTGCCTTCAGTTGAGCATGTGCAATGTTGTCTATTAGTGAATTTTGAACTATAGTGCAGAGTGAGTGTTGGAGAGATGTTCTTAAAATATCTTGGGGTATACAGGTAGGTATGTTATGGTCTAGTACCTACCTGTACGTGTGTCTATGTTCCTATGTGCACATGGAGAGATGTTTTTACTATTTACCTTATTTTTGCTACTATTCATGGGTCTCATTTCACTTTTTGGTATTATTCATGAGACTCACTGTACCATTTCAACTACCTTTTAGCTTTATCTACAGTACTTTCAGTAAAAAGTTTCCAACTTCCGCTGTTCCCAAACGGACTCTTAATTGATAGAACTACTAGAAATATAAAATTCTGATGCTAATGACTCAAAGGTTTGTCTTAGTTTTGTATTACTGAATATTTGAATATGAAGGAATATTAGAGGGTGCTTGGAAACCACACTTCAAACCTTATATGATCAAGGATCAAATAAAATTGAGCTCTAGCTACTGATATGAAACATGAAAGCAGTAGGGAATGTATATGGGATCCAGTCACCAAGGTTTTTCTTTGGATGAAGAAACAGTGCACCTTTATTTTTTGAAGCCCTTATTCATCGTTGACTAATCAAACACTTCGTCATTGCCAATAGACTCTTGGTCTGAGTTCTACATTTGGCTTATGATAAAAAAACAGCCATTGTGAATTGGTTTATATGTTTATTTTGCATGCCACGTACAAAAGTTATGCACCCAAAAAGTACAAATGTCTGACGCTTCTTTTGAAAATGAGTGGACTATGAAACTTGGTCCTATCAGTCTAAGAACAATAAGTCCATAGAAGTTTTCACAGCTTTTTTTTTTTTTTTCAAAAATTGTTA